>NW_022713530.1:518688-554756 GCF_011630105.1 Anneissia japonica
ATAGTTGATCATAAAATAAAATCACACAAATTACAAATTTTATAGAGGTATCGTGCAGTGCTTTTAATTAAGTTTACTTTTATCTCCCATCTTTTCTTTTCTTCTCTTTTTTTGCTGACTACTGTAGCCAAATGCCCCTTTAACTGTTATTGTTAATTGATATTGATTATTCTTTTACACTGAAAAAAAAAATGGAAAACTTCTGAAATCCTTCTGTAATGCCGTAGTTCAATAAGACCAGGGGCGGATTGCTATAAAACGGTGTTAACTGGTAGTCTTACCTCCTCGAATAAAGCTAGCTTTATCACTTAGACGGTCTCACTAAAGTCATTCCTCTAAGACCATTGCTATAAAACAGTCTTCCCTAAGACCGCTTTAAGTATTGAAATGCAAACAAGCACTTCCTTGTAATGTAAGATTGAGGGCGACGTCATGCGTGCTCGATGCACGCAAATGTATCGAAATGAACGTAAATAAACGCCGTAGACCTATTTTTACAGATGCTGAGTATTCATCGTTCGATTCTCTGACTTTGATGATCTAGGTCTTGCCATTGCACTGTTAGATTAATCAGCAGAATGCCATGATGAAAATGATTTAAGACCGTTTTAAGCCTCCTCCAAGTCGGCTTTAAAATTTAAGACGGCTAACTGGTTAGACCATGGTATAGCATAATCATAGACCAGTAGTGACGTCACGATTATAGCTGACTAACGGTTAAGACCGTCTAAAGACTACTTATAGCAATCCGCCCTTGACTGTAAAATAAGGCCTTTGTGGGGAATATCCTCTTCACAAAAATTATGCCTAGAATTCCATTAATGCATTTTGGAAAGATTTCTGCGCACATTTTACTGAAAGCTAGGCCCTGGCCTATCTCTCAATTATATACTGTATAACCAATGTATTATGCAGTAACAATTCTGCACCCCTAATTTCCTAGTAATTTTCTGTGCAAATTTGAGGTAGATTTTTGTGTATATCCCCTGTACAATTAAAGTACTTTACAGTAGGACATTAAGAAAGCAAGATATATTTTTAATTAAGTTTAGGCTCAAGCAAGCTTCACCAATCAACAGACAAATGTAAAATCATTGGAACAATGTCAATGGCGTAAAAGAAGTTAATTTCTTATAAATGCTTGTTACAAATATTTAAATTATATGTATTTTTCATTTTTTTTTAGTGATGCAAGCAAGCTGCTGGCTGATGTGCTCACTCCCTTGAATGAAGATGAGCGAAGTGAATGGCTGGATAAAATCATAGATTGTATTCAAAAACAACAATGTAAGATTTAAATCCATTCAATACATTACTGTTGCACAATAAAAAACATACTTCATTTCATGAACATTATTGATTGAATTCAACAAATCACAATTCTCCATCACCTTAAAACATTTAGTCTAGTAATGATTGTGAATTGATCTTTAAAATTAATGGATGCTAAATTTTAAAAGCATAATTATTGTTGACATTTTTTCCAATAATATTCATAATCTTTTCATTGAGATCATTTTTTCTACTCACATTCTTGAATATATGCTGTAGCACAAATAAACAAAAGTCACTGGTGGCATCCCACCCCCGGACAGGCCTGGACCTCCGTCATCCAAGGCCATGACGAGGTTGTTGGACCAAAAATGCCTATCCAAATAACCTTATTTGATGGCCAATCCCTAATATTATGATCTAGCTGTACAATTTTGGGCCATACTAAGCCATAAAATCTCCCCATGAACTCTACCAAGCATTTTTATTCAGGGACCCTGACTGAGGCTTTAGTTAGCCCCTTGGTTTGGACCCCACTGTTGGCAAATTTCTGGAGATACTACTGCCCAAAGTACAATACTGAAAAGATATTTATTTGTTTCCACAACATATCTTACTGGTCTAAATATCTGATCATGTATTTCATATTCTTAAAGTAAACACAGCTATGATTGGTCGGTCTGAAGTGGAAGCAGCCATTGAAGAGTGCAATGAAGATACGGAGGAAGAGTCCGACAAGGTTTTATCTGTCATTGACGCTTTCAGTATCCCAATGTTTTCATATAACAGTGAACGTAAAAAACTCTTGTTGTAAGTGAATAAAATATAATGTGTGTAAATATTCAATGCATCATAGGGCACCCATAAATAATACCGTTCCTTATTCTGTTTCCATAGATCGTTGATTTGCCTGTTCAAGGATTTTAGTAATCAACAGTCTGTTAGTCAGCCTCATGTGTATTTATTGATCCGTTCATTTTTTTTAGGGTTCTTTTAATTACATTTTTGATGATCAATGCTACCAACTTTTAAGCCTTCCTACCCCTTTTACTACCTAATCTTACTGTCACTCCATGATCGACTGTAACAATAATTATATATCAAAGTACCACAGGCCTGGAATAAAATCTATGTGGGTGGGGAGAAGGGGTGGAGAACCGGGGCCTCCATGCACGAGGGCCCCGACATTGTAGCGTAAACAAAATAATATTATAATGTAAGGTATACCATAGTTTTATTAAATAGGGGCAGAAACTCTACGATCACCACTTTATTATATTTTGATTACTCTGTTGTTTATCTTTGTAAACAGGAACAAATATGTACCTAGTCTTCATGGTTCCGCTAAAGATAAAGCGAATCTGTTTTCAGAACGATATACAATCCTTCACCAGAGGACAAGCAGACACAATCTATTCACACCCCCAGTTCTAGGCTCTTTACCAGAAGAAAAATCACACAAGTTCCAAGTAAAGAAAATTTATATTTACTTATTTACATTTGTAACATAATGTAATTAATTACTTTAGTTTCAGTATGGAAATATGCAGTTGATGTTATAGAAAATTAAGTTTGTATTATGAAAAGTTATTATAATTTTTGATGTTTTAAATGTCTTGGGAATGTTATGTATTGTTTTTATTTAATTTTATTTCAACTGCATCTCATGTTGAAATTTTGATGTCTTAACCTCAGCAGAACACACTGAGCACATGTTAGACTGGATTCATAGCCCTTCAGTGTGTCAACAAGAAGCACTACATGCTTCGGCAAAATACATAGGCGGATTCAAGGTGGTGGGTGGGTTTGGAAGGCCAGCGGCCCTTACTGCCACAATTTTTTCAAAATTTAAACAAAAAGGAAAAATAAAACTACGTTCAAATCTTTAGTTTCAGAGTGCTCTTTCTGGCCATCTTGAAAAAATATTGTACCTCAGCCCCAACCATGGTGGAGCTGAGGTGGTCTGGCACTGCCGTCTGTAAAATTGACTTTCTTGGTCACCTCTATTTCATATTCCTCGATCCGCCCTGAAATATTCTATTGACCATGCAAATATTTGTTAGATTCATATTATTAATACATAGTAGATGTTTGTGATGCATTCTTTTTCATGTACTTTGTGTAAACTATTTCTGTTAAAATATTTCAGTTAAAACCTGTGGAGTATTTACTTGGAAGCTCTTCAAAATTAGGAGAGATAATAGTGTTGGGGATGATAACGCAAATCAAAGAGGTGAGGACTGACCGTACATAATGTTATACAAAGATAAATGCAACAGGAAGAATATTTTCAGTGGATTATGGAGCCATAGTTTAATGGAACAGTCCATCTTTAAATGAATATATTCTTCTCATTATTTGTTTTTAATAGTAATACTCCTAAATTATTTTATTTATCACGGTATCTTTTATTCCAATAGATTTTTTACATAAAACAGTACATTGCAGAACTAAAGCTGAAATACAAAACTGAATTGTTAAATAGTAATTAAATACAAGAGAACACAGAAAAATCACAACATCAAAACAGCAGCAATAAAAATGTACAGCAAAATGTAATGATAAAAATTTTTTAAAATGTAAATTTTTATTTATGAAGTATAATGTTGTACCTACCTTTTTTGGTGCTGTGGCATAGTTTCCTAGACAGGATTTGAGTGCTGTCTTATTATCGTCTTTACAACTAGTAGGTCGAAGCATGCAGTGGGACAAATGAAACAAATGTACATGAACTAAATTACACAAAAGAATGATGCAAATAAAAAATGGATTATTTGCCAATTATTTGTGTAATACCCAATGTCATGTTATATTAAATCCAAACATCAAGCAACAATTTATGTATGTTGTAGTAAGCTCTTGTCCAACACTCAATAAATTCAGACTCCGGAGGGAAAACAGTTTTGGATACTTTGTAGAACTGATTTTTCTAAGACAGAAAAAAGTTGTTTGATAAAAACTGGAGAGATACAGATTTTTTTTTTAAACAGAGGAAAAAGGTATAACAAAGTTCTCCCAGTTTTTATATATTCAAAAATCTGTATTTTATTCACCATTCCCCAGTTTTTCATCAAACAACTTTTTTCTGTCAGTTCTACAACATATCAACATTTTTTCCCCCTCCGGATCCTGATTTTAAGTACATTATTAGGTACATATCAATCTAGGTTAAAACATTTTTTTTTTCAACAGGGAAAATATCACCTTGAAGATCCCACAGGAGCAGTTGAGCTGGACCTCAGTAAAGCAATATCCTTGGTTATTAGCATACAGTAGCATCAATTTTAAGTCAATAGTGACATCATCATTTGACCTTCAATGAATGTTCAGCTGAACAGTTTGGTTTCTCAACCTTGAGATTGAGTTTTTTGTCCCTCGCTTTGCACTTCTCTTGTGTTCTTGAATAAGGCACTTTATCTACTTTGCTCCTCTCCACCCAGGAATATAAATGATGGGTACCTGGTAGGGTTGCCTGCTACTGTGCCAATATGCAGCAACACTTAAGCATGAGGACCCAAGGGCTTCTTATCCTAAAGGAAAGGTGCTATATAAATACCAATTAACAGATAATAAAAAAATAAGATTTGTAAAAGTTTAAAGCAATTTCTGTAATTCTGTTGTTTCTTTAACCACCCTGCACCAATTTCACAATGGGTTATTTACAGAAAATTGTTTCGTTCTTGCGGAGGGTTGGTACGAAGATGAAGTATTTCATATCAACGCTTTTGGTTTTCCTCCTGCTGAGCCAAGCGATATCACAAGGTAAAATATTACATTTCATGGCAAACTAACCTGGCAACTTTCTCACATGACCTAATATTAGGAAAGTATTGTTCAATGAAATAATTAAATTTTATGTTGTATGTAATACTTGTAATAGTAATTGTATATGTTATTATGTAAGACACAACAAAGACTACTTGTAGATTAAAATGAAGGTTGGGTTAAATTTGTGGTTACCTTAGACCTAAGACTCAAACGTATGTTATGAACGAACAATTTTTTTTAATTCTTTGCAGGAGTTTTTTTGGCAATACAAATTTTTTTGGTGGCCCATCTGCAACCTCTGTCAAAGTTTCCAAGCGTTTAAAGACCATTGAGCAGGATAACGACAATGCCATGTTTGTATTTATCTCCGAGGTTTGGTTGGATCAGCTGAAAGTGAGACAAAAGCTTCAAACCTTGTTTTCTGGTCTTTCTGACATGCCACCAACATGTTTTGTCTTCTGTGGAAATTTCACATCAACGCCATATGGTAGCAACCATGTCAAGATTTTAACAGGTTAGTCAATAAAACTTGTTCACTTTATGGCTAATTCAGACAGCGTCCTACGATGCAGGCCAACAAGATTTATCATTGGGGACAGTCGTGAGATCGTCGTGACTGTTAGCGCGACAGTCCCTGACGCAGACCTATCACATCAGCATTTAACTCGCACAAACCCGATGTGACAACAAATGGAGTCGGGCCTTTGAAGCTACACTATGTATGAAGGATGAAGCTAGCTTGAGCTAGCAGAAGCTTGTGTCTCTAAAATAAAAATCATTAGTCTTTTTTATACACATTTTAGTGCATTGGAAAGCAGTAGGTCTTTGGTAAGAGACTGAGTTCAAGACCTACCAATGCTGTACTTCTAGTTTCCCTTTGGGTAAATCACTTTGCTCCAATTACCATGTCTTTTTGATGGGACGTTAGCTATTGATCTTGTGTACATCATAGCACATGCGCAATGAAGAACTCTATTTCAAAATAGTAAAGGGATTGTCTCATAATGTCCTGTCCTATGTTCATAGAAGACCACACACTTTCATTCTTTAACTGTTGAAGAAAAGAAGAAAATTACCTTTAGTAGCTTTAAACAATTAATTTATCATTAATATATTTTTTCCTTTTCTAAGATTCCCTACAGATGCTGATGTCCATGCTACAAGAATTTCCAAGTCTGATAGAGGGCAGCAAGTTTGTGTTTGTGCCTGGACCTCGGGATCCTGGTCCTGGAAACATCTTACCTAGGTTTGTAAACTATTTAGTATTTTAAAAGATGTCTATACACTATGCACTATCAAAATACACAGCCATTAATATTAGTATTAGTATTATATAGTTTATTTTATATTTCTTATTCTATATTTGCTCCAATTTAGAAAAGCAATACCTGATTGCATAACTGAGGAGTTTCGTCGTAATGTACCTGGTGCAATATTTACTTCAAATCCTTGCAGGTAAAATGCTGTATTTTATTAATTAAAATAAAAAGAAAACACAGATTCATATTCATTTGATTTCCTTTTTTTTTATCATTATTTGAATATATGCTTGTTATACTATGAACAGTTGCACTGTTAATGTGTGTGAAAATGAATGAATTGGAAGCTTGGCAAGTCGAGTGGCTGAGCAGTAAGGCAGCGGCACCACTAAATACAGCCTTAACATCAGCGCTGGTTAAAGCTGCTCTTTGCCCAGGTTTCGGGTTGGTAGAACTCTTCTCAGATAAGGACTTAAAACAGGAGGTCCCGTGTACACATCTGGCTCATGTGCACTTTCGTAAGAGTAAGGGTTACCCCGATGCTATGGTTCACTTCAGCCCCTTTCATTGTGGAATGATGTGAGCAAAGTGCCTTTCTACAGCTGCTAAAACAGCCATGGACCATACCCATTCAACACAGTGATCCTGCAAGTTATCAGTTATTCTCCCTATATTTTGTCTTTAATCCTCTCTTTAAAAACTTTTTATTTTTCAAATTTACATTTGATTTACAATTAAAAAAAAAAAACTTTTCCTGATTTCTCTCAGGATTCAGTACTGTACCCAGGAGATGGTAATTTTTCGTGAGGATATTCTTACCAAAATGTGCCGGAACTGTGTTCGTTTTCCAGAGGCTGGATCAGATATACCGAGTCATGTGAGTATATCAGAGAGGTCTCACTTACTAAAGAGCACCCTCAATTGTTAATGGTGGCTTGGAGCTTTTGTGTTCAACTTTTAATTCAACTGTCAATTGTTTGAATTAGAAATGAATTATCTGATGTAATAAATATCTTGACACGATAGCATTGAGAGGTGGGGAAGGGTGTTTCTCTGTTTGTGCAGCAGCAGAGAATCAGTACGGACATTACAATAATTTTTTGTTTAATATATTATTGTGGCTTTTGTTATTGTTATTACTGTAAACGTTCCAATAAGTGCCGCAGTGATTGTATAATTTTTTAGAGGCTTTAGTGCGGCATTTATACAATATTTCGAGAGTGTGATGTTTAACAATAGAATTTATGTCTAAATGGCACAGTGTTTATTTAAGTAGAGTTTAGAGAAAATGTTTACAAGAGCAGGACTTATATGAGAGAACTTGTTTAATGGGAAAATTACAGTATTATATCTTTCAATCTGTTAAACAATGGTGGCACCAGGATTTGTCCGATGGATGGGTGGGGGTGCGCGGGTGATGTCCAGACGAAACAAACTGGGCGTGGTCAGGCGTCGCTCAAAATCTCTTGAAAATGTTCCAGTGGTGAAGCCCTCGAAAAAAATGAAAATTTAGGGGTTTCAAAGGCTTATTTAATTGATTTTGGGGTCTACCAATATATGAACAATACATATGCATTTTTTTTTCTCCCTGACAAGGTGGGGGGTGGGTGGTGGTGCCAGGTCTCCCCCCTCTGCTGGTGCCACCCCTACTGTTAGATACTTGCTATTGTAAGTAATCCATATTTTTTTTTTTGCAGTTTGTCAAGACGGTGATATCGCAGAGTCATCTTAGCCCACTTCCACTCCACGTGTCACCAATCTACTGGAGTTATGATTCAGCCCTCAGACTTTATCCACTTCCAGATCTTGTCATGTTTGGTGACAAATGCGATCCTTTCACAATAACTAACACAAACTGTTTATGCATTAATGCTGTAAGTATTCAGTGGCAAATCCAGGAATTTGAAATAGAGGGAGACTAAAGTACGGACGTTCACAGATAGAGGGTCCACCCACCTCAACCCCACCATGGTTGGGGCTGAAGTAAGAAAAATTGTGATTATGGCACCTCTAGATGGCTCGAAATGGCGTCCTCAGACTTGTCATTTTGTAGGGTTTTATCAACTTAACAATATCCAAAAGGTGGGCTTATTAGTCTTGCGAAAAAGCCTGTTGTCACAGGTATTGATGCATTTCTCCAAGCTATTTTAATTTTAATATTATTTTGTTCTATATTTTAATATTATTTTGTCAATTCTTTAAATACATTTTTTGACATTTCAGGGATCTTTCTCCAATGGTGGATACTGCTTCAAAGTTTATTACCCAAAAACACGAGAAGTGGAAGACAGCAAAATCGAGGATTAAATGAAACCAAGTTTTGACATGGCATGGCATAAGAAGACTGATTAAACCTAACGGTTAGCATATTGTGAGGATGTGGCTGCAACAATAGGGCTTCCCGCTATGATCATGTTGTGGGTGTCTTTAAACGGAAGCACATTGCCCTCTTATAATGTTGAAAATCAAGTGCACACTGCATTGTAGAACCGTCGGCTGACAAATTCTATCGGCAAGCACTTGAAGACATGTCATACCATCTTTGAATTGTCAGATGGATCGTCATTAAAAAGTGTATGTGCCTCATCACACTAGATTTTTTCAAGCAGGATTTGGCTTGGGCAACACAGCCTTAATGTTGGTCTGTTTGGATACAGAACTAAAGCCTAATTATGCGACAGTCTACACTATGTATTTCAAAAATTATTTTAAAGTAAACTTTAATATAAATCTTTATAAAAAAAAATTTTAAATGATTTCTTTATAAAAATAGTGTATAATAAATGTGAATATTATTGTTTAAGGGAAATGTACTGTGTGTTTTTATCAGTGTCCTTAAATCTGAAACACAGTTACAAGTTGGATAAGAGTGCATGCAATAGAGTGTACCAGAATTCTCAACTTGGTAAAATCAATTTCAGTAACCTGTCTCAAAATTTTAGAAGTGTGATATCTAGCACTGATTTTGCTTAGCCTGAATGTAAAATGGATTGTTATTTTATGACAGTATTATAACTGTCATGTAAACATTTCCTTTTACAGGATTCAAGACTGATGACTCCTTTTTTTTCCCTAGGGATTCCATAATCAGACAAGTTCATTTCAGTGTGTTTACATCTGGAAAATATCATAATAGTGATGTTTTGCCCTACTTGAGGTATTATACTGAATACTCAGTTTATTCCCAAATACTGTACTTGCAAGTGATTCGGGTTGCAGTCAAACCCACGACCTCCAGTTAACTACTACTGCTGTAGGGATTATCCATAGTTTACACAAGACAACAGAACAAAACATACATTTTAGGGGAGAGGAAAGTGTAGGTGAACTCTTTCAAAGAAAAAAAAAATCTATTTTACTGCACTAAACTAACCTGTATATCTGTATATCTGTACATCATGCTATGCGGTTATTTTCCCCATTTACAATGTTAAAACAACAATTTTTAACAATTTGGTGATAGCCTGAGAAAATGGCCAAAATCATAAACTTTGAGGCGGATTTCTTAAATATTGTTCTTTAAACAGCTCTATGTTTAAATGTTTGTAACTTACAAGGAAATGTCCCATTTAAATGATTCTTTTACCATTTTATAGCTCTCATTTTACTGTTTAATCCTGTATCAATAACTAAAAATTATTTTTTAATAAGCACTGGTCTCGAATAAGTGGTAGGCGGTTCCATGTGCAACATTTTATGATGCAAATCTGTGTTTACTGTAATAATGTTAATGAATGGACCTTTTGCTATGCTGATTTTACGCTTGATGTCTTCTTCGCAAAACATGTTATCCAGTGACCAACATATTAAAAATATATTTATCTAATACTTCAACATTTCATTTTTCCATTAACAATTCAATAAAATTACAACTCGCACAATTTTACAATCAAAATTGTATTTATTTACAATACTGCTAAAATACTGTGTAATACAGACACAGCTATTGATGTTAAAACACAATTTTATGTTTTTATATATTTTGGGAAATTTTGAATATATTATGAAATCTAAGATATTTTTAAAATTACCCACATTAAAATTATTCAGTATTCAAGGAATGTAAATTGGTATTAAAATATTCTGATCATGCTACCTATGGACACATATCTCATGTTGTGTATTGCTTTATATTAAAATCATTCTAAAATTCAAAAGCATATTCCACACGTGGTTCGGAGTACTAACATTTTCCATGCATGCTACTCTAAGGACACATTTATTTTATATTGAGTATACTAAATGCATATAAAATTGATATATAAAGTGCCCTATGTATTGGTTAAAATAAAACGTTAAGAGAGTTTTCGCAAGCTTACGTAAATGATAACAAATACAGTTACGTCACCAATTTTTTAGACAACCCTACAGTAGTATATGTGCCACAACGTAGGTGATTTATGCGTTTTGCATGAATGAAGAATTATATTCAGCTGATACAGCATATTGTCAAGACTGTTTTCGGCATGATTGACAATAATGACAATGACGTATTCGTTAGTGTTTTCGTAAGGATGCAAAATCTCCCTATAGACTGGATGATTACATGTAGGTTTCTGTCTTGTCACTTTCACAACCTACGCATCGGTCTCATCTTCCATTCCTTTTTTGGTGTCAGGGGATTGAATGGGGTCCATCACGGTAGGGGTACCCAAATCTCCCAAGTCCTCCGGGAGAGGGTTGGTGAAGGCCTTGACGCCACCTTCTTCAGCCGGGGCGGTCTTCTTCAAGGTACGGTCCGGCAAGTCGTCTGGTAATGGGTTGGAGAAAGATAGTATGCTGTGGCTGCGATCATCATCGATTGGAGATCCGGCGGAGAATGAAGTGTCGTCATCTAGATTTGGAAAAGGACGGGAAGGATCCATGTAGAAATTCTCCTATGGAAATAAATCACATTATTGGTCAAATTCAAAGTTACTTTCAAAGATTTCAAAAAATATGAAATAGGGCCTACACATCCAACATTATTAAAGCATTAAATAAGCTATTTTGCTGATTTAATTGACAGAACTGTTTTATTACATGGGATCCAAGGAAAGAATATTGGATGGGTAGGTCGGACCCAGAGTTGAGGGGGCATTACAGGGGATATGGCACCCTAAAAATGAGACGAGCATGTTACTCCAAAATAAGCAAATTTTTGCAATTCCATGGTGAAGCCTTTCTAAACAAAAATCTTATAAAACCTTTTTGAAGTTTTATTAGAATTGAACCCGGAAGATTTCATTAAATATTCAATTAATGTTACCTTAGTAGGACTATCATACATAGGGTTATCAAAACTCAAGTCCACGACAGCGATGCCTGGAGCCATCTCAAGCGATGCATCTAATGGTTCATCCTTCTTGAACCATGTCCTACTTAGGGGCCTGCGAAAAAAAAATTGATACATTTTAAAGTGATCTGTTGCATGCACCTTGGGTTTACCATGGAATCTAATGTCAACTGACAGCAGCCAGTGAAGGGTGTACCTGGCTAAAGAACAAAATGAAAGCTCCTATATCTGAATTCTCAAACTTAACTTTACACTTTTTGTCAAAAACACCTAAACTCTAAGCTCTGAAATTATAACTTCCCTCTTCTTATAAAAACAAGACAGTGTTCGGGTAACCTGCATCCTATAAACATATATATCCATATCATAATGCAGTGGTGAAAAATATAGAATAAAGTTCAACATAAAACTGACCTGCGTTTGACGAACATGTAGCTGAGAATAATCACAATTACAAGAATGATGATAACCGCAATCACAACACCTGTTACTGCACCAGCACTCATGTCTACAAAGTAAGAGAAATATGCATAAACAGGGACGGTAGGCAGTACAAACTTAACCTACTCTAGCTCTTGTTGACCCCACACAGAGACTAAATTTAGTACCCCTGAAAGCAATGCTCTTCTTTTTATGCTGGTCAGATTATTTGTTTTCATATATAGGCCTAGAAGATGTAGACCTATCAAGTAATATTAATTGTATTCTTTCATAATTAAACCAAAAATATAGTTTAGTTACCTCCTTTCTGGTTTTGTTTGCCTGTTGCTGCTGAAGTTGCTTGCAAATATATGTTGTAGACGCCATACCTGTTATCTGAAAAAGAATAAATTTATTATATTTTGTAAACAAACTAAAGACTCTGTAGTAGTTTTCCATTTACTAGGGTGATATTGATAATCATAATACATAATAAGTTACACTGATATAGCGCTGTAAGTTTCTATGCGCTTTAGACAAAATTTTTTTTAAACGTTGTGACAATCTGGCATATTATCAACAATGCAAACTTTCCAAGGGGTCACCCTTCCACCACTTTTGCAGGCTTTAGCTACTAGTCCCAATATTCAAATCAAATACACCAGTCAGTTATAACCTTTATTTCCAATTGCTAATCACACATAGCAGCTCTCAACTACTAACAACTATAGGTGGCAGCACCACTATAGAGAATCGTCAACACCCACTACCTTAGCGTTGAGCATCCTCACCACCACTCAAGTGCATTCGATAATGGGTTTTTTCAACTTACTCTTTGCAAGATCATCTTTGATTTTCCTTGCTTTATCCGAAGCGTTTTTTCCATTATCTGTGCCTGGAACTTTATCCGTTAACACCATCTGTATTTTGTCACCTGTGACCTTAGATATATACAAATCTACACCATCATTTGTTGCAGTGTCCCTCTTTTTTCTATCCTAAAATGAGAACAACAAGAATATTCAACAGAAATTAATCATACATTTGACGCACCAACCACCGTGAGTAACTAGAAATTTCAGAAAAAAATTATTATTCTGTAATTTTGTTACACTGGACACTGCCTTGAATCCTTGTGATAAGATTTATTTCTTCTTCAATACCAGGTAAAATTTTTAATCTGATCATCGCAGCATTGCAATCTACAACTATGCAATAGGCGCTCAAGTGCCCTCTATTGCTTTTTATCTGACACTCATATTATGACAGTCAATTATATTTTTTATTTCTCCTCTGATTTTGCCAGAACCAGCTTGCTATGGAAAATGGGAAAAGAAAATGATAGTGTTATAATGTTTTCCCACCCTTCGTTTAAAATAGAGTTCTCTAAAACTCGATTGATTTATTATTTCAATTAGTTTACTGTTTCTTTATGTGTCAATGTTACATTTCCTAATGTAAACAGGAAAAAGATGACAACACCATTGCCGATCTTAAATTCTTTTATTTTCCAATCAGAGAAAAAAACCCCGGCTTTGCAGCTCCTGAGCAATACGTTCACAATAACCAAACAGTACGATCACTCTACCCAGTGATGCCACTTCAAAGTGAAAATTTCCTAAATATTTTATAATCTTGATAGTTTTATAACTTTAGTAGCTAGCTTTGGTAATTTAGTTTTACTGAACCGCGTAAAAGAGAAAGATAAAAGAAAGACGATGTAGTATGGAAGGCAATTATCGCCTTCGAAAATAAATTTACAATTGTACGTGAATCACCATGTTACACCATGTCAGTATGTGAATCACCATGTTACACTTTTATTTTGTTAATTATTAATTTAAATTTTTCTTTAAATCATTATTTTATAAAAATTTCCATTTGAATTTTTTTTGTTTTAATTTAATTAATTTGTTGATGTTAAAGTTCTAATTAAATTTTCATCTTTTATTCTTTTGTCTTTTTTTTTGTACATACAAAGATCCCAATTAATCAGCTCTGTCTGGATGGACCACCCCAACAAAATATATTTGAAATAAATATATAAAGTATTAAATTGAAATTAAATATTCACCCTTGTTCCTATGTATTCTGCTGATGAATATGTGTCATACATATCTTGCTTGAAAAGCTCCATGTTAAATTTACTTTCATAGTAATTCATTGTCAACATTCCACCTGTAATTATTCAAAATTATAACTTTAAAACCATCATAATAAAGAAAGAAATAAATAAAATAATGAAATATAATAAAACTTATTAGAACCTCAACCTTTTATTTAAAAATTGATATTTATGCAAATAAATGAAGATGTTAAATTTACTTGCATAGTAATTCAATGTAAAAATTCCACCAGTATTTATTCAAATTTATTCAAAATTATAATTTTATAACCATCATAATGAAAAAAAAAATAATGAAACATAATTAAAAATAATAGAAGGTCAACTTCAAAAGTATTTCAAAATTGATGTTTATCAAATAAATACAGATGTTTAATTTACTCTCATAGTAATTCATTGCTAAAATTCCACCACCTGTAATTATTCACATTTATTCAAAATTACAATTGTATAACCATCATAATAAATAATATAACGAAACATAATAAAAAATAATAGAACGTCAACTTCAAATATGTATTGTAAATTGATGTTTAGTTATTCAAATTAATACAGTAGCTTGCATAGTATTTTTTACAAACTTACCGCACAGATTACAACAGCCGCCTACCGCCCGCAGCGGCGACTGACATGCGATATTAGGACACTCGTAAAGGCCACAAATTTTATCTTTGATCACACTCTTGTCATTGCCACAAACGCATCCAGTAATATCATCACACTGTGTCTTCTGTGTCAATTCTATTGACGCTGCATTAATGCGTTCAAACTGCTTTAGGCCTGATGGACTGTCAAAGAAACTTGCCAGACTTTTTGTTGTGTATGCCTGTACAAGTCAAAGGTCAAAATATATATTTTAAAAAATTAAATAGCAAAACAAAGCTAAATATAATTTTGTTTTTACAGATTTGTTAACTTACTTTGTTGAGCTTTCTCATCAAGAAAATTTAATATTTTAATTGCTTGCTTGGTATAAAAAAATGTATTTTCCTATGAAAAATACCAAGAAATATCATGAAAATAATTGTTAAAATTAAATAACTTGCTCATTTTGCAGTAACATAACAATTATCAATTTGAATATAGAAATTAATGTATTTAAAATATGTTTACCCACAATTTTACAGCAAAAATGAAAAACTATTTTATTTTATTTATTTTTTCATTATCCATATATAAAAATCAGGATACACATTTTTAAAATTCAATAATTTCTATGCTCAAGATAATATATGAGCAAGTTACATTAAAAAAATTTTTTTTAATGATTTTTTTCAGGGGACATTACATTTTTAAGTAAGTTATTACATAGTTAGTGTTTTCTTGAAATAGCAAACAAAAGAGATTTCACCCTTGTTTTAACTTTGTAGGTAGGGTCTACATTTTAACCTGTATTAATGTTTATTACATGTTCCATGCAGACTATCAAATTTAGACTTTACCTCTGTGCCAATCTTCATAGTTGCAATGGACAAACTTTGGTCGAGTTGAACGTGAAATAAGCTTTTAGACGGGAATACCACCTGGTCTATGGTACAAGGAACACGCTCTGTTTCAACATTCACGTTCACATCCTCATCTTTCCAGTTAGCTGGGTCAAACCAGTTCTTGATTTTGTTGCGACTGTAGGTTAAGTCTGGATTAAATTAAAAGAAAAAAAAAATAATATGATAGAAATTAATATTTTCAAGATGAAAATGTTAAAATATTTATAAAACTGTACTCTTGCTTTAGTCATTGTAGTATATTTCATAAAATCAGGCCCAGAGGAAAAACATTTTTTTGATATGACGTACAACTTTTTTGATTAAAGACACAAATTGGTGTCTGAAAAAACTCAGGAACGGTTAATGATACAGATTTTTCAATATTTTAGAACTGGGGAAGAAAGAATGGTTATATTTAAAATATCTGTATACCGTTCCCAAGTTTTTCGTCAAACAGCATTTTCTGTGTCTTAAAAAAATCAGTTGTACATCATATTCAAGCTATGTTTTCCTACGGAGGAGTCTGGTTTTAGTTCCATATCCTTTAAATACCAATTTACACTAGTCCTTGGATACATTTAAAACAGTTACTTTTTACCTCATCCTCCATGAGGAATGTTTAGACATTGGTCCTGTGTACTTAATGGCTCATACTTTGAAATTTAAAAATTTCCTAGTTTAGCCAATATTCTCGGTGACTTGTTGTAAAGCATATAATTTCTTTAAAGATTTAAATGTAATTACCATATTAATGGTTATTTCACATGTTTTGAAATACTGACGTTGTAAGCTTGTGTAAATGTCTTGACTATAATTTCAAAGTTTACCAAGAAGCAGTGCATAGGTTTACTACAAGCCCAGGATTTGCTCCATCAACTTCCAATGGTTGTAACACAACCACATTTTCATATACTGTACATCTGATCACTCTTAGCTTATTGTTTAATTATTTAGAATAATTTGTTTATTACCAATGTATCTTATAAATTGTAATAAACTAACTTATTGCAGTTAAAAAATAATTACAATCATTTATATAACCTTCATTAGATTTCATACTAATCATTAACATGCTTCAAATCCCAAGGACATCTAAGACATATAAAACACGACTCTCTCTCATAAGGCCTAAAAAATTAATTGTTTGTTTTCCCTTTAATGCTGAAAATTGTACAGGAGGGGGCGGGCGCAAAAAAGTTTTTTTAATATTTTTTTTTTGTCCTGTCACTAAAATTAACATATTAAGTCGCAATGCTTACAATTAAGCCTGGTCTCACTATTTGTTTTTCAAAGGGTATTCATCAGACTGAATAAAAATAACCCATAATTAATATCTTGCAATTAATTTAGGCCTAGAATGGCGATACCTTGCGTCAGACACCAAATTTAGAAAACTTTCATGTGCAAAATGGAGAAAACTAAAGATAGCTTTTTTAAATTTGTGAACAAAAAATAAAAAAAGAAACACTGCCCCTACAGTACTTTTTCCGTGAACTAGGGCCGGGCGCTGGAGGGCAAACAAACAATTTCTTTTTTAGGCCTAATGGAAAAACAACATAATGAAACTATATTTAGGCCTATAGAGTGGGCACTTCCATATAGAGTACTACAGTGCTACGTCACGATACCATGTAATACTACTCCGTTGCTATCGTTGCAAAATAAGTTCAACCGGATGCCATTTTCACCACTGACAAACCATTGATCCCAATTTCTAACGTAATTATTAAGATGTTGTATCTTACTTTTTCTTTGTAAGTTTTAATTGATGATTAAATGTGTGTTCGATAACTAATATAATGCGAGCTTTTGTGTTTCTAGTACATTTTGATGGTAAAATATTAGATTTTAAAATGCCTATTCCAGAAAGCCTATGACATCATTCAGGCGTAATGAACGGTAACCAACGTCTGTTGACAACAGAGAGCACCACCTGGCGTTGTGACGACACAACTGTGGTTCCAGAGGGTCAAGAAACTCAACAACTGACCAAACAGGGCGTGGATCTCGCATGTCGCACAATAAACACAATTACTTTGACATTATAACGGCTTAATAACAATATCCAAGAGGCAGGGCTTAGAGCAATGGTCTACAGCTTAGCATACCAGCTGTTATCTGTGTGAAAAAATAAAGAAACATAAAACATAAACTGACCTTCTCCATTGCATTCCAAATCTACAGCTGCATCACTTGCAAAATTGATGACAATATTTTGACCAAGAACAACCTCCCCATCCACTGGCAAAACCATCTCACGGAGAGTGGTGTTGGTTTGCACGTAAACAGACTCCGACTACAAATGGTAAAGACAAAGTTATTTGCATTTCATATGTCTTGCTTTATGATAATAAATGTTATATAAGAATCTGAAAATTCATTAAAAAAATAAGTGGAAACAAAGTTTCTAGCAATATGGAATTTACTAAATATATTTACCACAAATTAATGCAATTGCAACAAACTTATAACAATTAAAACATGTGCTGTACAGAACACCTACTCTTACTCGTTTTATTTGTGTTATTTTTCCATAAAAATATATAGCATAAATAACACAAAAAATATACAACATAAATAATACTTGTAAAATGTAAAATTTTTCTACTCATAATGAGAACAAAATTCCTTCTTAGATACTGATTTTTTAAAATAACAATTTTTCATAGTGAAGCCATGGAAAATGGTATTTTTTGTTGTTGTTGAATATATTCAATTGACATTGTTTATATAAGTGATATACCGTATATATCTTATTTGACAACCTGTCCCTTGGGTAATGTACACCAGTGAACAATAATCTAAAAATATCTACAATACTCTAATAACATAGAATCATTGTTATAACTTTATCAGTATTTATATTTGCTGATTTATTATCAAAATAACAATTCACTTGTTAATTTGTGGCAAAGACAAGCCAAACCAGTCACTTGTCGCAAAACATGTTTCAGAGATAATAGCCAAAACATGCTGAAATGTCAACATTTCTGAAATCCATTTTATTGCAATAAACTACCCTTTATATATCTACCCATCATTCTATGCTGTTATTTTCCCAATGTGCAATGTTAAAACAACATTTCTTAAGGATTTGACTACACATCATGCTATGCTGTTATTTTCCCCATTTTAAAAGTTAAAACAACAATTTTGGTATATGGCTTCTGCCCGAGAAATTCCCGATATCGTAAACTTTAAAGGCTGATTTTTTAAATATTTTTCTTTAAACAGCTGTACAGTATGTTTAAACTCCTGTAACTTCATAACGAAATGTCAGATTTAAACGATTCTTTTACCATTTTATAGCTCTCATTTTATTGTTTATTATAAATCTAAAAATCAATTTTTTGCAAGGAGTGACTTGTTTGGCTGGTCTTTGCCACATTTTAAGTTGACATCATACTTCAATCAATCATTAGCAAAATGAAAAAAGTGTGACGATAATGATAAGGGAGATCAAAGACTACAAACAAAATAAAGTGATTATAGGTTTTCAATGACAAATTATCAGGAATACTAACAGGTGTTCATTTTATGTATACACTAATTAGAAATCAAATCTTGTCTGATAGACAAAAAAAAAGCATAATGGTCAATTTAAAAAATTAATTTGTTTCTTATCGCTACTGGGTTTTTCTTATCGCCACCGGGGTTATTATTTTTTTACTACTGCCATATTTTTTTTTTGTATTTTCCCTCAACATTGCTTGGAATCCTTCTTCGTTGGAATACCTAGTGGGGATTTTCATATTCCTCTAACTGTGGCTTGTAGATAACAACTTTAATGAACTAAAAATGCTGATGGCCAACAAAGTGGGTCTCTCCAGTAATTTGCCGAAAGGGGATCCGACAATTGGTCCAAACCAAACAGGTCTCGGAATAAAAATCCTTGGTAGGGTTCATGGTGAATGTTTACATGGCCAGAATTGCCCAAATTGTCTTTTTAGACCATATTAGAGATTGGAAATCAAATGTTTTTGAATAAGAATGTTTTTGGTCCAATAGTTTCGATATGGTGTCAGACACAGGAAGGGGAGGTTGGCTGTCTCTCCCTTCCTTTTACAAAAAGTTTGAATTTATACGGAAACAATTTTTTAATGGATTTTTAATGACTAATTAATAGGATTCAATGATACCATACAAACTACAGGTGTTATAATCTGATGTCATTTAAGCAAGGAAAAGTTCATATTTACACAGGTGTTGAAGTGCCCTTGTAACACATAATAGAAAATGTTCAATGAAGAGATCAAAGACTACCGCACCTGATTCATTAACGAACATAAGATGCATACCTAAACAGATTATTAGTTTTCATTGATAAGGCAAGTACAAATTTTTGTGTTGCCCAAATACAACAGCATTCGAAAATGTTTTTACAAAAGGCCTATAGGATATCTAATATCCTATTCAGACTAGCATCGCATAGCGATTTGTATATCTCAAAATTGGTTGCGACACCCAATCACACCCAACCGCAAAGTAAAATCGTGTGTGAAATAGGAACAGTTTTTGGCTGAGGTCAGTCAACATAGGCCTAGCCACCAGAGGCCTACAGTAGGCCACAGAATGTAAAGTTTTTTCGTATTGGTCTGAACGCGCTCGTTGATTGCGATTGGGAGTGATCAGTTTTGGATTACCACCGATTACATCGCAACTGATCATAACAGAGTGTATTCGGCATAGGGTATATAATTCTAGGAGTTCTTTGCAACCATCACCATATGTATTTTGATTGGGAAATTAGTAAAACATAGGGGTTAAAATCCAAAGTTAAGATCATAATTTTATTAATTTAGGCTTAAAATATAGCCTTTTTTAACATCATTATGAATTTCAAGTTCTTTTTTATTTTTAGTAATAAAAATATTTTTTGGCCAAAAAATGGCAAAAAAATAAATAAAAATATATAGATACTGTACATTTGGCATCATGTAGTGTACAACTATTTTTTTTATCCCTCTGATGCAACAATTTTTGATTTGTATACGAAGCCGATACGATATTATACTGTACATTTTTTAATAAATATACTTTTTGGCCTGTTGAAACAACCGCTGCCATAAAATATTGTAATTTCAAAACAAAACACATTTTTCTTCATTTTTATTCTGCCTGCCACTATCATGTATCTCCAACACAATTAAATAAACATAAAAGATATATATCACATCACATCACTTTCTAAATACAACCACGCAATGAGATATCGAGCCAAGGCCTAAGGGCACACTCAATGTACCTTCCAGAGTGTCAATCAAACTTAACTGACCAATCAGAACAGAGCCAGGAATATATGCGTCCTGTTGTTTTGTGGGACGTTAGCAACAATATCCAAGGGGAGGGGCTTAGCATAGGTCCATTACCTTTTTACGTCTCTCACTCTTTTCTCAATAAACTTTTATTTGCATATTTTCTTCTCTGCCCAGGTGCTTTTGATAGAACCATTATGCTTACTGTACATGAGAAAATATAATTTTTTTTTCACCTTCTAAAGATCTTTCAGAAAAAAATTTAACTATACAAGGTATAAACAAATGTGTCTACAGAACAGGTGATTTTTTGTTATGGAAGCAATTATAACTTGTTTACCATTTTTGCAATTTATTTATTTATTGAAATACCATGAATTTGAAAGTGATCAATTTAGGCAGAAAAGGAATCGAATATTAAAATCATTTTCAATTGACCCCAATCATATATTTTCAATTCTTATACAATTTTAAATATATAGTAAAACCTCTAAAAGTCATTATAAAATTACTTTTTGTTATGGAAGCAATCATAACTTGTTTACCATTTTTGCAATTTATTTATTTATTGAAATACCCATGAATTTGAAAGTGATCAATTTAGGCAGAAAAGGAATCAAATATTACCATCATTTTCAATTGACTCCAATCATATATTTTCAATTCTTATTCAATTTTAAATATAAAGTAAAACCTCTGAAAGTCATTATATAAAATTACTTTTTTGATTTTTGACTTATTGAAACAGAAAAGTGATAGTGGCCACACATCCCTCCAGACCCATTAGCATGATCATTGGCCCCTCAATTTGATTCAATCTACAAACATGGCCCCTGTAATAATATAGTTGAGAATCCCTGGTATAAACAAAATACAAGAAAGTACAGTATAATTCAGATTCAAGTATTGAAATACACGCCATCGTGTTGGGATTCAATATTTCAACGTTACTTATGTCATCATTAGGAATACTTTCTTATCTAAAATTAATCAGTATAATTTTTTTTTTGGAAATCAAAATACATTTATGAGTCTATAAAATGTGAATAATTCTTCAAATTTATAATATGTTTTTATACTGTATACAATGTTGTAAACTCATATCTATAATGATAGCTATATACAAATTTGAACAGCAAACACTAGATAATTATCAAGATTGATAATCATTTTTATTACATAGATAGAGTTTATTTTGTTTCGGTGCCTAACCTCCAGGTCATTAAACTCTCATGCGCTATCAATATAAACTATTATAATGTAAGGTAATCACAAAGTTAATCATAAAGTTTACAGAGTTCAAATCATTAAAACAGATCGATTAGAAATGAAAGCATAAAGATCTTAACTGATTGATCATTGAATTAGCATCAGATTCCAATGTTTGAGTCTCTCTTTTGATTATGGAGAAAGCCTGTGTCCGATTAATTACCGACAGTCAATTTATGCATGACATATTGTTATAAATCAGGATTCGGAATAAAGGTTAAAAATAGGAACTTACAACTCAGCCAAATAGTTATGGCCAAACACAGAACTTTGAAAATAATTATGGTCACTTTCCAACTATATAAATAGTTAACTTAATAGTAATGTTAAAAAGTTTACTTAGAAAATTTACAAGAGGTCCTTATAAGTAGTCTATTGTTTCATTATGAATGCATGTTTTCAAATGTAGTATTACAGACACTGTTCTTGATAATTAATACCTTCACATCAATGTTTTTTAATGGGTAAAGACAAGTCAAGTACCATCTTGGTAGCAATTTGAAAACAAAGGGTAGATGAGCTCCACGGAGTCAACAGCAACCATGCTTTGTCTAAGGAGAAGGATTAGCATGTCTTATAGGTTAGATTCATTTCAAAGGATTTTGGAAATTTTAACTTCCATTAAAGAAACAGGTTGAAAAAAACCCCAAATGTTTTGCTAATTTACAGATGTTTTAATACAAACCATTGATATTTATAGTACAAAATGCAAAATAAATAGATCATTTCCATGTTAATCAGATACTGACTGTAGTTAGCAAGAAAAACATTTTCTGGTTATAATCCTATCAGAAGACCAACAGGTCACTAACATACAATATAACATACCTAAGCAATTCAGGCATATAAATACAGTATCATTTTTCAAGCTTTTTAACAGAGCACAGTAAGTAACAATTTAACACAGCCAATGAAAAGATAGAGAGATCTGCAAAAGTTGATATCTGTACACAACTGTAATTTTAATTACATGCTCTCCTAAAGCTGAAAGTCTTTGGCATCTTTTCTATAAACAGCTGCTGTTTAGATTTTTGTAAATGAAAATGACTTACTTGGTTTGGGATGATAATCCTATCATTTGCACATGGAACTCGATTTTTATCCCAGTTTTCAGTGTTGTCAAAATTCAAGTTTTTAAGCCAGTGTTTCCTTGATAATCCATGGCATGAACCTGCCAAATATTAATTAATATTAATTGTGATACTTTAATTTTCAACGCAACATATTGATGAAAATTTAAGCGCAGACTTCCAACAGTAATTTACTTTACTTGAAGCAGTCGTGGTGCCAGAAGCAGTCGTGGTGCCAGCAAGGGTCGGGGGGGGGGGGGGAGGTTGGGGTAGTTTGGGCATTTGCCCACCCGTCAGACAGGCCTGGACCCCCAGTCGTCCAACGAACGACTAGGTCGTCAGACCAAAAATTAGAAAAAATAATAATTTGGCTATCAAAATAATGCTATTTTGATTGCCAATCCCAAATATCGTGGTCTAAAAGCATTTTAAGACCAAATTAAGCCATAAAAATTCAACCCATAAACACTAACAGGGATTGTTTTTATTCTGGGCCGTCGACCGAGGCTTCGTAGTCACCTTGGTTCGGACCCCTCTGTCGGACATGTCAGACCCCTTGTCAGCAAATTTCTGGCTTATTGTTAAAAATAACCTCACTTAATCATCAATCTCCTTGACCTCTGCCCCTTGGCTCCTTTTTTTTTCGGGGATTCAAGATCTGCCACTGCTGCCCATTTTTAAACAAATTGTTTGTATTTTGCCTAACAACCATGGTGTGTGAAAACTAGAAAAGGAGGGCTTCGTAGAAAAACAGTGTTGTTTGGTGTTCATTTATTTAACATGAAAAAAATCATATCAACAGATATGGAGGTATGTACACAAAATAATGATTAAAGGCTAAAAGGTGAAACCACACATACTGAACATTATCTCCAGAAAGACTTAAGCACCTAGTTAGCCATTGAGAAGTAAGTATTGGGACAATAAACCACAGACAGCGATTAAACAGAGGACAGGAAATATCGAAATCATATCAATTACTGTAGAATAATACTACTTAAGCTGAATAGGATATGATAACGAAGTGGGAGAGAAAAATACAAGGAAGGAGGTGTACAACAAAACGTTCACCATAAGGGCATTCCGGAATGTATACTTGGCGAGGTCTACTTGTGACACCAGGGGAGCAATGCAGCACATAGGTCACCGACATTTACCGATCAGGCACATCATTTTGGGAAGGTCTACATTCTTATTTTATGATCATGATGGAACAACACAATTAAATAAACCAAAGGAAAGACAACGTACAACTTAAATAAATACTTAAATCTTACCAACAAGAAAAATAAGCAGAAATCCACACTTCATGGTTGACTTTTGATAGTGCTTTTTCTTGGTTGTTTCGGTGCTTGGCGTCTATACCGACTTGCTTTCTGTGACGACTTGCTTTCAAAACTCCATGGGAGGTGGATTTGTAACTTTACACTCTGTTTATTGGACCATAAAGTGTTCTTTTCTTTTGATTGGCCACGGTTAATAGGCACGGTGCAATATAATCCTTAAAGTACCTATAAAGTACAACTGTATTATTTGGTGACCAGGGTAGTGAACCCATTGTCGGCTTTTATGATGTTATTATGACTTTGGTGGCAGCATGGAGCTCCATTGCGAGGGTCGGTGCGCTTTTTTAAATGAATATGGATGTACCCTTTTTTTAAGTTTTTGTTTTACAGTACTTAGCTGACATAAGACAAAATTCACAAGACCAAGGGCAATACAACAATAATCAATAATAATGATAGTGATAATTAATAAAGATATTGTTTATATGATAAATGATGATGAGCAAAGTACGAATTGTTCCGCTACCGGTTAACTACGAGTTTACTACTAGCTTCAAGAGTGTAACTTTAGCCTGGATTGGTTTCCATAAAATCGTTACACGCTATCCCCAAACAGATTCGGCGGCGACGCTGATAAGTCCGTTGAATCGGAGATTCTTTTCAGGCCCTAGCCAGATTCTTCCAAGGTGGGGGGTGGGGGTGATTTCTTGGCGTGAAGTCAAGAGGATTAATTTTGTGCTTTGTGGGTCTAAATAAGGCTATAAAAGCAGATATGTTTAAAAATGTCTGGTGGGTCTGCAGTGGGAAATTTAAAGAGGGGGTTTCGCCAGAAAAGAGGGGGGGGGGGGTTGCTAGAAAAGTGGGGGTTCTCCCGAACCATAAAGACTCCTCTTGGATATGGGCCTGGTCTGTTCGAGCGCGTTGGGTTGGGAACGATACAAAGCACTGCGACAGTGTAGCGTTTTGGAAACTGCCGCTTGGATACCAGTGGTATCCAAGTATCCTGTGCCAGAAAGGTTTTTCATAAATAGCGTTTCTTAGGCCCGTAGGCTCGGAAAACTCGTAGTAAAATTGTAGGAAACTCATACCAACACGTTCATTCTAACTCGTAGCAACCTCAGAAAAAGTAGTAGTAAACTGTCTGGTAAAGCTTTTATTTTTTAAACCGGGAAATTTGTACAATAGTTATGTCCATGGTTATAGGCTATATTTAACACGGTACAATGGCAGACTCGGAAAACTCGTAGCAAACTCGCAACACACCCATAGGCCCCGGTGAAAAAAACCGGACAAAGTTTTGAGTTCAAGGAGTTAAGAGTTCTCATAGGCCCTATTCGGATTCAACGGGGGGGGGGGGCAACCGGCCCGGACACGATTTTTTTTTCTATGAAACATCAGGCCCGTAGCCAGGGGGGTTTTTAGGGGTTCGGGCGAACCCCCAGGAGTTAAGAGTTCTCATAAGCCCTATTCGGATTCAACGGGGGGGGGGGGCAACCGGCCCGGACACGATTTTTTTTCTATGAAACATTTACATAAAACTCCACTCGCCGTCTCGACTGAATCGACCCGAAAATCTCATGTATAGCAGAATTCAGGAGGTCAAAAGGTTATCAACAAGATAAACGTCTACAAACCAACTTATGAGAGAACGTCGCTGTCTGATTTTCAAAAAATAAAATACTGTACATTGATGTTACTATTACTAATGGGTCGTTTAAAATGACATATAATATTTGATTGAGCTGCACGAGTAAAAAGTGTCATTTGAACTTGAGTTACATACTGTGACAATTTTTATTTTTCAGTTAGGTCTGGGTTTTGAATAATTACCTAGGCCTACTAGCTACTAAAAATATACGCTTTCTGGGGAAAGGAAAGCACAAAGAGGAAGGAAAAGCGCGTTTCTTCATCAAATGAAACAGGGTGGCAGTTATTTTCAAATTAGGAGAAGAGCTGAGAATAGGCAGCTCTAAAATACTAGATGCCATAAGCCCTGCCAAAATGGCAGAGCACCAATGAATGTATAAATGAGGCCTAAGCCTAGTTATTAATATTAGGCATAGTAAATAGTATCTGCAGGTTCTTGATTACAAGGCTAGACCAAGTTAATTACCGTTTCTAGTGTTGATAATAATTTAGATGAGTTAAGACGTTCGTTTTCTTTTATTGTCACAATAGGCATTATTACAGGATTGAGTTTTAATTAGTTAAATTAATTTCCGTAATATCACAAACACTATTTCCTTATACATTTGTCCCTTGTATAGCCATATACTGTAGACAGCAGAAGGTCCCGGGTTCGAATCCCTTGGGGAAATGTTTTCGTACTCGCAGATTCCTCTTCTTTACCCCTTAAAATAATATCATTACGCAAAACGATTTAGAGTTTTTCTCTTCATGTAACAATTATATATATATATATAGGATATATATGTAATATGTATGAGTGTAAAAATACGGTATAGCAGGCTGACAGCAGTATAATTAGAGATGTTAAAATGCCGATTGTTTTTTATGCATTCCAGCGTAAACTAGGATACCATAGCTGATAATCAGAGATATCAAAGTGTGTGTATATAATTATTATATCTGGATGATTATTAATTGTGGGTATGATAAGGGACATGCCAAGTTTAAAGTTCATTAGCGGTTGCACATTCTATGAATATTGATACATTTTGAGGTATGAGGTAAGACTTATAAATGTTTGGCGACATGACAGGCATGTTTCTCTCGAAACACACACTATCACCACAGAGCACGCAATCACTTGAACACTTAACAGGATTTGAGTGGGGACCAGATTAGGAGCGTGCCGGCCTACACTGAAAAACCATGCATAGGCCTAGGCCTAAATAGAATAATTGCTTACATTATGTGTAGGTTTGAGTACTCAGTTTATAGACGGGTATCTTCGACCCCGCCTATCAAGTTTACCGGGATTCGTCTCCAGAGGCCTAGCTTATATTCAGTAGCATACTACCAGGTGACCAGAGCTCAGGTGACAATCTTATCGTGCACACCTGTTGATGTTACATTTATCGCGTAATTAGTTGACATAACGGGGAACAGTAATTAATCCTAGGCGGAGAATTCCCTCCCTGTAGATATAACTTAATATAAGTGACTACCGACAGCTACTGCAGATGACGCGAGAAATGGTCAACAATTCATTGCCAGATAACAACTATGCCTATCACGACTTTCAGGAAACATAATCAAAGGCTGGAGGGTCACGCCCACGTCTGAGAAGGGTCAGTCCACAGCAATCCATTTCGCATTGTCTGTTGTGCACTGATTGAAGCCGCACTCAGATTACATAATATTTCGCCGGAATACATCTTAAACGTAAAAGGATACGTTTTATCAAACCCTAAGGGCCTACAACTACGGAAAATTCAGTTATGCGTTGCGACATTGCGAGTAAGTACAAATTTTGTTTGAAAGATTAATTACGACTTGTAATGTAACGGCATAAACAGAAGCTAGATCGGGGGTGGTGCCTGGTGTTCTACTGGGAGCTGAAAAAACACTCATCTGCAACAACTTCTTTTCTTAAATCCGCCTCGGGAGTATCAACACGCGACACGGCCGTTAACCCCCTAAGTTATTTTATAAAATTTTAATTACTCATTAATATTGTGGATCGCTACAGCCTCCTTAGGCTTAGTAAACAATCGTCTGATATACATTATGAAATAAAAGAACTATATTATTTCTGTGTAGGATTTGACGTCAAATCGTTTCACCATGAGACCGCCTGATTCAGGCCTGTTGATACCCTGAATTAAGCTAATGAGTTCGGTCTGTGGGTGCTAGGCCTATAAGATACCGTATCATTAAAGAGATTTTCATGTTTGTAGGAAAAGAATGGATAATTAATTAAATATAGTTGATATGCAATTATTCTGATTTTGTGATTCATTTCAGGCTGGAATGACAGATGCCCATATTTCAGCAAAAGATCGTATGCCGACTTTCTGCGACGAGCAGACGACAAAATTGTTTCAATCTAAACACCAACACTCGAAATAATGCCGCGTTCACACGGTTCGCATTCAGAAATACGTGCTGCTAATGACCATAGACTTACACCAATATATTCGCCAGTATTGAAAACAAACAGTGATAATAGTCGAACGCCTACTGACACAGACTCTCCACTAACATGCTCTCAATCTTTGTTAAATGGAAATTATGTTGAGGATACATATGAAGATTCTCATGAAAGCCAGACACATCATCAAAGACACAAGAGCGTTTTACCGCCGATAAACATCGACAGTAGGCCGTATACATCGCAAAATAAACACGGTAAAAATCGACCGCATCAAACACGTAAGAAGGAAGATAGAAGAACAACGGATACATTAAAGTTACCATCATTGGAATCATTACGCAAATTTACAAAACATAACGAAATAAGAACACCAGAAAACGCTCAAAGCGAAATCGTTCTGTTGCCGAAAATTCATCGAAACGAACGAGTTGCTGCTGAATACGTTGTAGACGACGTTCAACAAAATGACCTATTAAAAACATCTTCAGTTATACCTAAATTGCCTGATTTGGTGTCAGGACATTTAGTTTCGGGTCCACATTTTGGAACTGTTAGTCGGAGAAAACATGTTTCTAAGCGACTTAATTCGACAAGAAGTCCCGAATGTGTTGGAAAAAAGAAGAAAAAGTCAAATAACAAACGTGTTAATGGGAATAATTCGGATTCTGATTAAATTCGTGATATTAACACTATGACGATATGAAGGCTTATTTCGTTGCTTCGCTGATGCATAATATGCAACATATTTTTTTGCGGATATCAGTTTGTGACGTCCACAGTATAAAGCTTCACATGGCAGGCATCAAACACATCTCCGCCAAATTGTGCCCGTTTGATGCTGCGCATGTTGACCAGATACCCCGTTAGCCAAGCAACGTTTGCATTTTGTACGCGTTTAATTTCATCACACTTCGAATGGTTAGGCCTACTGACGTATTTTATTTTGCAACATAAAATAAACATAATTTTAAGTTCTTGCTCTAATTAATGGCGCCTTATCCTTAAGTTTTTAGTGGCCTCTATTGCTATTAAATTTTTGGGGAGAGTTCTTAATTTGTTTTTTTGCACTGGTGCAATTTAGAAAGGTATGATTTCATAGAAATTGTTGACACTTTGGTCAATTTGGAATGTTTTTTTTAACGAAGAGTAAAGAGAAAGTTCGTAAAAAATGAATGAATATACAAAGAAGTCCGGGAGATTGGTAGTCATAAGTATTTCGATAGAAATGGAAAGAACAGGTGAGATAGGATTATTATCATCTCGGCCTCAGTTCACAATGGAGCAAATCCATATAAAGCGCTAAATTGTTAGATCCAGAATTTTTCAAACGGTGGGGGGGGGGAGGGGGTAAGGCGGAGAACCGTTTCAGAAAAAAAAAACATTGGTAGGGCCTATGCATTGAAATTTCAACAATTTAGTGGCAAACGGTGGACATGTTCCCCCTACTGGATCCTCCCCTAGGCCCGAGGAAGCCTACTCTACAAAATGTGACATTTTCACACGCAAAGGGCAGTGAAAAACAGGCGAAGTTGCGTTTGTGGCGTAAATCCTGTTGTTTTTGCGTTTGAAACGTGAATGTGAACCAGGCTTAATTATTGCTGTTGACATTTTTTTGCCAGTTTATACGGGATAAGCCTATTGTCAGTGTTTAATTGATATTTATTTCCCAAGAATCAATATTATACTTATCGTCTTTGAAACTTTAAAATTATATTTCCATTATTATCATATATATATATATATATATATATATATATATATGTGTGTGTGTATATAATATGTATGTGTGTGTATATGTATATTTATATATACGGTATATATTCATTTATTTAAGAACTAATTCATTGAGAGCTGCTACACGATGTATATTTTTATGTCCTTTATTTTAACACTGTATTTACCTTTCTTTGATGATTATATGTATATACATATATATATATATATATATATATATAATATAATATAATTAGCGTGTGGTTAGTTCTGCGGTATCTGGAGGTTATGAAATTTAATATCCTTGGACATTAAGTGAACTGTTGTTTACCATAGTTAATATGTTAGACTTTTATAACGCTAACAAGGCCATTAAGCTCTAGGGTGGCACTAGGATTTGCCCGTCGGGGTGGAGGGGGAGGCGAGCAGCGGTCCCCGATGAGGGGCCGATGTCCCTGACGAAAGCAAGTAGGCGTGGTGAGGCGTCGCTCAAAATGTTTAGAAAGTGGTCCATATTACAACCGTTTCTAAGGCTTACACTTTTTTCCCCTTTTTTAAAAATAAAAACCAGTACAATTTTGACCGGGCGCAGCGTTCTTATTTTTGGCCCATTTTATATTACAGTAGTATCTTTCTGTCCTGTATTATAGAGGGTATGACAAAGTCACACCTACTGCAATTAAGGTATAGATAAGATTTAATTGCTTTTTTTTTTAATTAAAAAAAATGAAAACCTCATAACAGTTTTAACTCAGCCTCAATTTGTTCTTATTTTGTTCTTAATTTTACCACGCCCACTTTGCTTTCTTCGGGGAAATCTGACCCCTCGTCGGGGACCTCGCCCCCCACCCGCCCCCGCGATATTCAATTCAGACAAGTGTGGTTATTGCATCTGTAAGTCCTAGGCCTGATTTTGACAGCAATTCACTGTGTTCATACTGTCTATGTCTTATTGTTTCTTGTCTTGTTAAAAAACAGCATCAACGCTATCTCAAAGCCTTTATTATGCTGGAATTAATATATATTTATTTATACAGAAAATGAAAAATTATCGACAATTTACTCAGACGGCATATGCAGCGGATGTTGTTAAATCCCCCACAAAAGGTGTCTTTTGCTGCTTATTACAACAATAACATAAAATCCTCAAATATTTTGTTATATTATGTGTTAATACATAAAATATCATGTACATATTTTCATAGCTGTCACTTTATTTCATTTGTTTATTTGACCAAAAGACCAGAAGAACCCCAAACCCTACAATTAGATACAAAATCGGACAAGAACACTAGTCAAGTGCACTCTCTTCGTGCCCCATATTTATATTAAAATATCATAATATAAAATAATCCATACTTTTCATTTTCTCTATACTGTCATACGAATATAATGAAAAAAGACAAACCGCATAATCCTGTACAAAAAATATTATCTAATACAATGAAATGCAACTGAAGAAATCAAGATTGACAAAGTCATCTTCCACCGGAACTTAAACCCGACATTGTTTAATACATGCTCTGAGTAGTGTTATGTATTTATTCACAATAGTTATTCAAATAAACGCCCCGAGGCGTTTATTGTTGAGAATGGGTTTTGCAGGGCATTTATTCGAGGGAGGCGTTCATTTTTTTTGTGTAAAATGGACACTCATGTAAATGCTCCATAATTTCACTTAAATTTACTTTGCACACACATCTTTAATTAGAATATTTGTGTGCATGCATTGTCATTAGCGTCCATAGGTTACATGCTTAAATATAATTGTATTGGTCTGTGCCCCATATGAGCTTAGCCAAATAAGCAATTTAAGCATTATAAACCAATAAATGTTGTACTTTGCTGTATAAGGTACAATTCCAACATTAAAGAATAGACTACTAACCCTATAAAAAAAACCCACGGAGATGGACAAAATTTTATAGGCCTATGACTTTAGATCACGTTTTCTTTGCGCCATCCGCATCCGCATAAATAGGCTTGAAAATATAAAGATGTTTAAGTAACCAAATTGATTGATTGTTTTGATAAAATGTTACGATACCACAAATTACTTTGGTCTGAAAAAGGACATATGACAAGTCCAATAAAAGACGTTCAAGTAACCAAATTGATTGTTTTGATAAAATGTTACGATACCACAAATTACTTTGGTCTGAAAAAGGATATATGCTAGTCTAATCTGAATCAAAAGAGCATCATTCTTTATTTATCAAAATGTTTTTATAGCCCCTCGAGCACGAGCAATATAGGCCTACTCTACTCAGTAGGGCCCCCTTCACAGTAGTATATTATTTTTTTAAGATCATCAACACAATCTTATTATCATTTGACATTGGTTAATTGTTGAATACAGAATGTGATTTCTTTTAGAATGATGGGGCATTAGGGATAGGAGAGGCCTTGTGACCCCCCCTCCCAGCCCCTTTAAACTTTAAACGAAAAACATAATATAATATTCAATCCAAGAAAAATAATAATTAAAATAGAAACAGATCTTACAGCATATTTTCCAAGCAAGTTTTGTAATAATTTAAATTTGGACAACTGTGTTTAAAAGTATAAAATAACTAAATTAAAAAATATATCAATTAAAACTTATACAGTACTTCAATCTGACAAACTATCTACCAATACAATTATACACTCTAGTATTATTTATAAAATGATACTAGTATACTATGAACTAATGAAGTTTTTGATGTTTTTGTGAATTTTTAGCACTAAAATCTGTGCCTGCCAAATACCATTTCAATTGTTTTATATAGTCTTAATGGTTCAGTGCCATAAAAATATTTATACATTAAAATTGCTATATAAAATTTATCTTTTGGTGTTTTTAACGGAACAAATTCATAGAGGAGTGAAAGGTGAAGAGATGTAGCTTTAGATACAGTAGTGAAACATAACTGCCAGATATTGGTGTTGTATGAACAGATACGGACTGTTGAACCCCTATTTTCAAGTTCCACGATGAGTGAAGTCTTCAGTAAAGATAACAAATTAATTGACAGTGAAGCGCTTGGTTCACAACCAGCATGTTCACTTTCCTCATCTTTATCTTCACTCTCCTAATCTTCATCTTCTTCTTCTTCACTTTCCTGTGCTCGTTGACTTCTAAGTTCAAAAGCATTTGTTAGTGGTTCACTTCCAACTGAAAAGTTACTCTGTGGGCTTCCAAATAAAAAGGTACTTTTTGCTGTTTGACTTCCAAATAAAGGAATACTTTGTGTTGATTTACTTCCAAATGCAGGACTCCTTGCCATTTTACTTCCAAATAAAGATTCTGCTGGTTTGATTTGTGGTGACTGACTTCCAAATGCAGGAGCACTCGTTGCTAATTTACTTCCAAACAAAGAAGAACTACTTTGCGTTGATTCGTTTCCAAATGCAGGAGGACTCATTGTCAGTTTACTTCCAAATAGAAATTCTGTTGCTTGGATTATGGTACTTTGTGGTGATTGACTTTCAGATGCAGGAGCACTTGTTGCTGATGTACTTCCAAACAAAGAAGCATTTTGCGTTGATTCACTTCCAAATGGAGGAGGACTCTTTGCCAGTTTATTTTCAAATAGAGGTTGTGCTGGTTGGCTTAGGGACGTACTCTGTGGTGATTGAATTCCAGATGCAGGAGCACTCGTTGCTAATTTACTGCCAAACAAAGAAGCACTTTGCATTGATTCTCTTCCAAATGGAGGAGGACTCTTTGCTAGTTGGATTAAGGTACTTTGTGGTGAATGACTTCCAAATGCAGGAGCACTGGTTGCTGATTTACTGCCAAACATAGAAGCACTTTGTGTTGATTCACTTCTTAATTGAGGAGCACTTGTTGCCAGTTTACTTCCAAACAGAGGTTGTGCTGGTTGGCCAAGAGAAGTACTTTGTGGTGATTGACTTCTAAATGCAGCAGAATTTGTTGCTGATTTACTTCCAAATAAAGAAACACTTTGAGTATTTGTTGCTGGAAATAAAGAAGTGGGTGATGCCAGGGATGTAGCTTTCGATTTGCCTATTTTCCTTTGTGAAATATTAAATTTTGATCTACAACCAGATAATCTGACTGTCGATTTTCTTTCGAATGAAAATGTACTCTGTGTTGCTTGGTTTCCAAACAAAAAAGTACTTTCCACTGATTGACTTCCAAGTGCAGGAGCAATCATTGCTGGAACACTGGCCAATGGAGAAGTAGTTTTTGCTAGTTGGCTTCCGAACACGTAACTACTTTGTGCTGGTTGTAATGCACAAACATTAGTTGGTGGTTGAGTTGATTGGCCTAATAGTAGAGCATTACACTGAGTTACAATGCTTTCAGAGGTAGTAACTTTATTAAGTTGTTTGCTGCCGAATAATGGTTCAACTCTTACTGTTGCTTCTTGTTTACTTGGAAAATCTTTAAAGGCTGACAAAATATCATCTGTATTGCCATGGTTAATATCCATACCCCATAATGAAGAAGTAAATGCTGTCCTTTCTGTTGTTGTTGACCGTGAAGTGCTTGGTTTAAAAAACGGATTCTGGTAATAGGATAACGTATTGAGTTGTTCTGATGATGATGTAATGTCCTCAGATACATAATGCGACCAGCGTATTTCCTAATGGAAGAGAAAAACCAATACATTCAGATTATACAGTATATCTGTCAACAATTTGAATAGAAATACTATAGATAATTAACATCTCTGTTTATCATGTATAAGACTCGTATAATGTTTTATTGGAATACCGTAGAGTGCAAAATCAATTGCCTCCAATTGAATTAAAACTTTCAACAAAAGCCTGAATGGCCCAGTTGGTTAAGGCTTTTGAATGACATAATAATTGCAGAGATTGGAATTTTTATAAGCAATATACTTCATGTTATCTTATGTCATATTAAAATATGAGCGGGTATTAACCTCGAATGACCAGTTCTCAAAATCCCTCATAGCAGTTACAATCTGATATTCAGCTTGAGTGCTGTCTCTTATACACATCTAGATGTGTATAAGAGACAGGCGTTGATTCACTTCCATTGATAGAACAGTCTCAGTCTGGTCCTTTTTCATTCCCTTCATTAGTCTTTTTGACAAGTGTTAAAAGTAAATTCACAACGAAAAATTTACTTTAAAAAATTGTTAAAGATCATACTTCAGTGTTGTAAAATACTGTCTAAATGCAGCTGAGAATGCACCAGAGAGCATTATAGTACCCTAAAGCTTTCGGGGCCCTCAGGCCCCCCGAAGGGCTGGCGCCTCGCACTGCGCGCTCGGCAAGCTTACTTACAACTGATTTACCAGTAAAAATTTTTTAATTGGGAGAACACTGTATATATAGATATATATATATGTGTGTATATATGTATATACACAGCCATTTACACACAGCCATTTTCTACCATTGTGTCTATCCATGATGTGGCCTATAAACAAATTGAATAACACTTAATTAATAACTGATATATGTAGACATCAAAAGCTCCAATTGTATCTAATATTTATATCACAAAGTGTTAATCGATATGATGAAAATAACAGTCGATCAATATTATGAATTTTGTTTGACTATTTAAATATTTCTTGGCAGTAAAATACAGAACACAACAAAACGTGTTGTCGATCAGAGACTACAAAACATATCAAAGGGCCAGTCCATCTCCATAAAGCACAATATATATATATATGTGTGTATACATATATGTGTATATATATATATGTGTATATATAATATATGTGTATATATAATATATGTGTATATGATACCTGATGAAGGGCGATGCCCGAAAACGTTTGTGTACTCAATAAACTACTTTTGGCAATACTAGACACCT
>NW_022713530.1:554983-558768 GCF_011630105.1 Anneissia japonica
TGGGATAAATTTGTGGTAACATTTGACCTAATACGTACGTAAGACTCAATAAACCTCTGTTATGAATGAAGAACGATATTACCTACCCTAGCCTACACCTGTACGCCTAGGTCTTCAAATAAAACCATGTGTTTTTATTCATCAATTTACGGTGTCATAATAAAGTGCTGAAATAAACCAAGTGTCTAGTGAATTAATTCATCGCTTTTTATCTTATATTTGACTGAAAAATGAAGATATTGTAAGATTACCTACACGGCAAAGGTACTTTCGGAATTCTTCTTCATGTCTATTTTAAACAACAGCGTTGGGTGTTGTCTGGGAGTGCTGAGACAAACCATGTGCACTGGGTGAGACAAACAATTAGCGTTTGTGTTCGCGTTAATGATCTGATTATTTTGTGTTCTCTTGTATTTAATATTACAACCCAGTTTTGTAATTCAGATTTAGTTACGCCAAAACCAGCAGCAGTGACCAAATTTTATAAGCTTCAAAATGATAGTTTATTTGCTAGAATCGATTTACTACTTCTAAAGTTAAAAATTATTAGTTTATCTGTACTAAAGTATACAATACTCCCACATTCTTATGCTATAATCAGTTTAACATTTTAGTGACAGTACGCTGGTTTTTGAATGCTAAGCCTTATAATGTACATTTTACCTTAAAAGTAACATTCTTGGAAACTTGTGCACACTCAGTCAGTGAGTCATCTAAAAAACAGAATAAATACATGAATAAATTCTCATCAATCGTAACAAATCTCATAATATAAAAATGTTATCTTCATTACTTATTTTTATTACTTATAGTTTTTCTGTCTCATGCATTGTTAATATGTTTTATTTGATTTTAATCCATGGCTTTGGTTATTTCTAATTTAATTACAGTATTTATTTTTTAACACTCTAGATACAATTTTTTTTTTTTGCTTGGCATTTTGATTTTGATGTTGATATTGTTGGGCAGATGAGCTACTCAGAGCAAATGGTCAAACAGGCTTTTAGTTTAAGGAGTGAGTTTAGTTTATAGGGCTACATTAGTTTATATTTTTTGGTTTATGCACTATATATCAAAGTCAAAGGAGCTCAGTCAACAAGTACTCATGTGCCATTTGAATGTTGAGCTAAAAATTCAAACTATTATTTACTTAAATATTATTTTTGATTTATTATACATCCAAGAGCAAGTAACTTTATGAGGCTTAAGCCACATTTACAGAAGACACGGTTACGACACGATACAGATGTGCGCAGCGTTGAAGAATACAAGCTACGCGATATGTCATTGTCATGTCATAATCATGTCTAGTGTGAACTGCATTCACATCGGACCTGGAAAAAAATTTGGACTGCGTATACGATGTGCTGAGTTACAACGTCCGTTTCTTATACCCCTTTGACACTATCAGCGAGACTCCAGAGAAAACCCGCTTTTACTTCACCGTTTTTGATACACCGGGTTTCAAACACCCGAGTTAGGGTTAGTGTAAATGGGTGAATGTCAACGACTCCGGTGTGCTGAACCCGAGTTCAACGAAGCTGAATGTTTTCTGGAGAAAATTCTCTGGGATAGTCAAGTTGACATCAAAACACACAGTGTAAACAGACCCTGATGTTCACAAACCGGGATTTTAATCATCCACTTTCATTAAAATTATTCAGTTTTTTTCTAATAATTTAACTATTTGTATATTTTGACCGTATTTAGTTAAAAATAATAAATATAATGTTTTATAAAGTTATATTTTATTGCTTGGGATTCTATTTTTGTTTAGAGATTAATTTGGTTTTTAGTGTACAAATAAATTAAAAACTTGATTGCTGACTAATGAGCTAGTTTTCCTCAAAAATGTCCCTAAAGGGCAGCGTTCAACATCGGTGTTCAGCCAGTGTTCGTTGTCAAGTGTTAATGGGTGTGACTCGAGATCATCCCGCAGTTTCTTCATTAAGTATAAATGGATTTGGCTCCGGTGCCACACTGGTGTTTGTTTTGGTTTGATAGTGTAAAAGTGGTATTACACACTGATTTTATTTTCTGATCGGTTCAGGTAGTTGTGAATGCAGCTTCAGAAATTGGGTTGCTTTTAGTTGTGCCCAGGAGACTCTGTAGTTGTCTCATATGCTGTTGCACTCTTTCAGCAGTACAACCTTATTTTATTCATTTACTTGAGCCTAATTAGCTTTTAGATATCCAAAGTTTTGAGCATATTTCTGATTCATTCCCCTGAAAAAGTCAAAACTATTATTTTTCCACTACTAGCTGTCTATTATTAAGTAAAAATTTTTACCTAGAATATGCTGAGGCCTAGGACTCTTAAGCTTAATAAATTTCCAACTGTTACAAATCGGATCAATCTCAATATCAAGTGGTTCAGATTCTGCATTATGTAAAAACACTTGGCCGTAAAGTGACGGTAACTCATCCACAATCTGTTGTCCCCTGAAATGAATAAAAACTTTAATAATTATGTTGGTAAAATAATATTCATTTTCACAGTCTACTTTTGAAAAATAAGAACCCATTTACAGTGTATTTTTGAATGTAAAAACACAAGTTCAAAAGCATTATGCATGGAGTAAATGGCCAAACATGTTTAGTTTAAAGTTGTTTTGCCATTTACAAATGGAAGTCTTGGAAATATGAAAAATACCTGTTTAAATCATGCAAAAGTCTTTGAAAATTCTGAAATAAAAAAAAAAAAAAGTCAACATCATAATAATGCAAGGAAAGACACAAGTATTGCAGTATCATATTATGCTATTTCAGTAAAGATCAAAAAGATATTTTTTTTTAAACGTAAGCTGTAACCATGAATTTAGTTAACAAAAGAAAACATGAAAATGAGAAAATAAATAAAATATCATAAAAGAACCCAACACCGGTGTACCAATGTTCAATATTTTAAATACAAAAAAAACCAAAAAAAAAAACAAAACTCAGGGCAGTACCAAAGTATAGTATAAAGATGTAATAAAAAGGCGGTTCAGCAATGCGATGATTATTAACACATGATAATATTGATATAATGAATAACACTTATTTATAATACTTTAGTATATAGATGTGGTACAGCATTTAGATTTGCTCTTCTAGAATAATTAGCTTTTGGCTACTATTAGTTGGAAAAATATGTCAGTGCCTTCTTGTTTACTTAGGCTTACTTTTGGATTTCTTGGATTCCTGTGAAATTTTGCTTTTGTAACCATAAATTCAAGATCATTTCGAATATTTTTCAAAGGCTGTGTTTTTTGTTTCCAGGTCTGCAAATTAGACTGATGGATTTTTGCAATTTCATTTTCCAATCTGGATTCCTCACGGTTCAGTTCCACTATTAGAGCATTTTTATATTTTCTATATTTTTCCAGACAATCATCTGTGTTCTGTTTTATACTCTGAAAAAATAATAAAAATCACCATTATTATATATTTTGCTTGGTAGTACTTTTCCAAAACAAATTTTGTTTTCATAATCATTAGTTTCTAAAAACTATTATCATTGTCAGTCATTACCATTTTTATCATTTTATCATCATTATCACTAACATCCCCATCATCAACCATATCGTTATTGTTGTTGGTGTCACACACACCAACAACACTTTAATTTCATCTTTATTTCAACTTACAGTAAAAGTTTAACTTACATTTCAAATATTATATACCGGGTATATACATGGATATCATTGTAAATCTGTGTGTGTTCTTGAAATTATATATCAGTCATTGAAACAAAAAATTATGACAAGGCATGTAGATTATAAATCTATATACTGGTATATATA
>NW_022713530.1:558876-577519 GCF_011630105.1 Anneissia japonica
TAGTCTTCAACTTTTCCTGATAAGAAGACAATAGTAATATCTTTGTGAAAAGTTAAATATTTTAAATACCTACCAGTACTTTGCATATTTAAGTTATTGTTTAATTGAAAATAAGGACAAGAAAATTGTCTTTACATATGTTAGAAATGAAGGAGAAATTGGAGACAGAATTGTCAGAAGTACTGTCAGATCTGGCAAACACAGAAGAAAACATGTTGATGAATTTATACCAGCAACAGAACTTGTATGTATTAAGTGTACTTACCATTACTGAGTTAGAAATATCATCTTTTTCTTCCACAGCATGCTCAAAATGAGTAGACCTACATGCAAATGAGTCACATAAGGAAAGTTCGCACACAATACAAAAAAGTGATTGTGGACGGCCATGTTTTTTACACAATTCAAATGCCAAATCCTTATTCTCATCTTTGTTTGGTTGTCCATGAAACCAATCGAAGCATTGAATTCCACCTGTAAATCTTACTCCAGTATCTAGAGGATTAACCTTACTCGATGCCTTCCTCGGAACCTTGTCTATCTTCAATTCATCAAATTTATACTCATCAACCTCTTCCTTGTTTTGTGATAGTATATTCGTTTCTCCATTATTTTCCACTGCAACATGATTGGGATTTTCATTATTTTCAAATAAAAGATGACCTGGAATTGAAGACTTAATGGTGTCTACACTTTCATTTTCTCTTTTTTTAAGTGAATGGACATCTGAATCTTCAATACAGTTTACCAAACTAGCATTGCATTTTTCTTCATTTTCAGATCCAGGATAAAATGATGTCTTCTCAATGATGTCTTCTCTTCCTTCTTTACTTCTTTCTTCAATTGAATGGACATCGGCTTCTTGTGTTTTTTCTTGAGATACTCTAGAATCAGCATTATTGACATCAGATTGAGGAGTAAACAACTCTACCTCAGCTATATCTGAATTTTTGCTGTGATCACCAGAAGCATCTTCCTGCAGATTTGAAGCATTGGCCTCCTGTTGATGGCATGTATCAACCACACTATCTGTTGTTGAGATTGATGTTTGCAACAGCAGTGCAGAATGCAATCCAGAGCATCTTACTCCACCATCTCTATAATCATTGAAGTAAAAAAGTGTACTGCTGTCATCGTCAACTCTGTCCTCTGATATCTTTGAAGAACTAGTCTCAGACATAGTCTTTATAGGGACTTCTTGGTTATACTCATCATGTGACTCATTCATTGAATCATGGTTTCCTTCTGCTACATCTTGCTTTATGAGTTCTTTACCTGTTATGTCTGCCATGACAATATACAGTTTTCTATGGTTTATGCTGTGAAATATAGAACTTTTCTATTAACATTTTTTTAAAATAAATATTTTATAATTAATATAAGCTGTTTTTGTGGTAAAGAAAGAAGAAAAAAATTAATACAGTATTAGACAGTCAAATGAAAGTTATAAAATGGTGAAAAAGTTTTAAAAACCAACATTTTTTTTTATAAAGTTACAGCTTTTGGCTTGTCTTTGCCACATATTTTATTATTTAACATTATGCATAATTTAAAAATTGTTATGGAAATTCTTAAAAGGAATAGCAGGTCTAAAGGTTATTCATGTATACAGCACAAAATGCAAAAAGCAAAAAGTGTGGCTCGGCAGCCCGACAGCGATTTTTATGCCCACGACCGACCGATTTTTATGCCCACCCCTGTATTAAAGTGAAGAATTTTGCAGGAATCAGCACGCTGAAAAACATAAATTTGAGTGTGGTTAAATAAAGCTATAAGATTTATGATGATGATGATGCAGGTTAATATTTGAATTGCATGATAGATGTAGAGTGTCAGATATCATGTGGGAGATCATTCCAGAGGCTGTGGGTGCAGCAGCACAGAATCCTTTAATTGCAAGAGGAGACCAACTGCAATTAGACTGTTAAGTTTCATGAAGCAATAGATAACAGAACATGCATGTTTCTATATAAATTTAATGGAACTTGTTTTGACCTGAAATGCCATATTTCTGACCGTATTACAGGGGTTTAGCCAGAAAAATGAAATAGGCCATCCAAAATATTCTTTTACTTTAATGCAACATTTGATAGATTTAGAATATAAAGAATTTGCTAATTAGAAAACTATTAGAGTACATAACAAACACACATATTGTAAATATTTTATTACAAAATGCAACTTTCTATTACCTGTGGATGCCAAGATATATGAACCTTTTATTTTCATACCTAATTTGCAAATTTAGAAAGGTATAAAATGGTATTTTTGATTATTTTTTTCACAAAATTTCATTAGAGTAAATAGTGACATGCATATTCTGAACATGGATGGAAAATGGATTCTTTAAGACAATTGTTGTTAAGATATATAAACCTATATTTCCACACCAAATTTGCATGTTTAAGCTAATTTACATATTAACAGGAGCGTTAACACATTTGGGACAAAGTTTATTCAGTTCAACATGCTTTAAACTATAAATTCCAGACCAAAACAAATAAAAAAGAGGCATTTCTCTACGACCAATCGCTGCTAAGATAGGGAAACCTTAGATATTCACCTCTAATTTGCGTGTATAAACTGATTCGCATATGGGGTGTGAACAATATTGGTGACAAAGTTTATTCGATTCAGCATGCTTTAAACTGTAGATTCCAGACAAAAACAAATTAAAAAGCAGCTTTCTAATGCAGGGTTTTGAATACGAAAAAAGGATTGATCTTTACCACCAATGGTTGTCAAGATATGGGAACCCATACTTTTGCCAGTAATATGCATATTTAAGGTAATTTACAGGGACTGTGGGTGCAAAATTGGTGACTGCATGCTTCAAACTTCCAGATAAATCCGCTTATTTTTTAACAGTCATAACATGAAAACTACTAGGCCGATTTTGAAATAGTAAATATCATTGAAAAGGAGATGCTCTGAGGATTCCAAATAGGATGAGGTTAATACTAAATGACCTTTTGACCTCTATTTGACCGTGATTTGACCATGTGAAAAGTGATGGCTATAACATATATAAAAAGCTAAGATATGTTTTTTTCCATTACTTGATATATGCAATTGTATGGAAGTTGGTTGAATATTACAAGGGTCACCCATATAAATCTAGTGTAAAAAAAATTAAAAAATGATATGTTTGATTACACAATTTCCAGTGAGAACCTCTTTAGAGACAAGAATAAATGCTTGAAATGAAATATCTATAATGCTTATATGCCCTAATTTTGTTTTTCTGATGCATCTAATGTCTGTATCTTTTTAATCAAATTTTGTTATGCCTTAGTATTATAGGACTATGATAAAATCTTTCTGAGTGTTCCTGGCAACTCAAGGGTGGAAGTGGTCATTGCTACAATGATTACTGAAAGAAAAAAAATTTGACTGTACCTATTTTTGTTATGCTACAGTGCATATTTTGTAATCTAAATCATAACGTAAAAAGAAATTAATAAAATTTAAAATTTGACCACTATACTTGAATTTGTGAGTATTTTTTTACACCACTAATCAATTCCTTGGCCCTAAAAAACATATATACCGGTAGACCATAATATTACTTCAGATAAAAAAGTTATGACATTTCACGAAGAGGGGTAATTTTTTCCCCCAGCCCCTCAATTTCATTTTTTGGCCCGCACTGTACTATTTTCCAACATGCTTTCTTAAAAAAGGTGTCAAAATGCTCAGAACAATGGACTGCTTTATTTTTAAGACCTGTACATTTGGTATTTGATACATCACCCATTTATAGCCCACTACTGGTTGTATCTATCACAATATTTCTTAAAACCTGCTATATTTAACGGTTTATTACATTAAAATTTAAACTGGGGCAAAAAATATCTTAGCTTTTACTATCTTTTTATAGAACATTTCTAAAATCCCAAAATACAGGATTTTTACATCATAATTTTTGTTCCACAAGGTCAAAGGTCAAAATAAAGGTAAAATGCAAAATTGAATTTAAATTCATTGTACTGCAATTCTAATAACAGATTTGGAATCCTTGTCCAATCTCCTTTAATCGGACCAACATTTAGATTTATTTGCATATTGAAAAATGGCGGTCATGCATAATTTTGCCATTTTCAGCAAGTTTTGATCGGCCATAACTTTTGATTCGTTGGTCCGATTTTGAAAAAAATTAAAATTTCGCTTTTTCCTACCCAAATAAACCTACAAATCAAATTTGGTCAAAATCTGAGATGGTAAGGTGTAAATCTCTCTTTTATTGGGTGATCTGACATGGAATGACCCCCTAATTTGCATATTTAAACTAAATTTGCATACGAAAAGATGTGAGTAACAAACTAAAATTGGTGAATCATTTTATTAGATTCAGCTATACTAGTAGTAGTAGCGGTAAAAAGTTTATTTGCCACAAACAACACACCTGCTACAGCTACACCCACAGAGTGACACCATAATAAAAATGTCTTCCTGCTCTGACAGCTGGCTACACTACTACACTGCAAGTCCACCAAAATTAGGCCTACTGCATTATATTCAAAATTTAAGGATTCTTTGATATAAGATAAATTATTATTATTTTATGTTTGTTTTGCAACTCACTGATTTAGACCAGCTTGACTGACTTTGACTTCTCTGTATTTTTATCCATTGACTTTCTTATCAGATTTTTTATCAATGGAAAATGGAATTTCCCAGATTGTAAAGTTAGGTAAGTCGGTGGTGTTGCCAGTTGTTTACCGCGGTATACCGCCCTCTAATAATGATGGATTCTATCAAACCAAAGATCTCGGACATTACTGTGCAGTTATCAAAGAATATAGATATTTATTCTTTGGTATTATTAGTAGATAGCGTTCTCCGCGATTTCTGCATGCGCTGTAATAAAGGAGCGGTGGCGGATCTAGGATTTAGCAGTGGGGTGTGGGGTGTTGGGGTGGATAATGGGAGGTGAGAAGGCCCGCCCAAGCGGGAGTGGTTTTTCGGAGGGGTCCCCTTACATTTGAGATTTTTTGTAGGTGTATAAGTCCCGGGCCGGTTGAATATGTTTTAATAGAGTGATAATGAAAAATCAATTTTTAAAAATGCTAAATGTGCCTAGTGAATGGGTCGCAGAATGCAATATATTGTATTGATTACTGAATAACAGTGTAGATCATCGGAAATGCGACAACGGCGCGCCATACCATGCGGTGTGGTAGTGAGGCTGGCCGTTGGGGGCGTGAATGATTGTTATGGTTGCATTGTAGGTTTCGTACAATTGAGGCCTAAATAATTTTTATTATTAAGATTTTGTCGAAGCTACATATTTTAAAATGGCCCAGAGGCAGTGGGCAAAGAAGAAAACAACCATGTCTGTTTTGTCATACCACCAAAACCGGCAAATAACAGACGATTTACAATTCACCAGTCAATTTCTAAGCCGGAGATTTGCATCCAGCGAAGGCCTTTTCAGGAAGAACCTGATGGGGCATTTCGGCTGCATCAATGCTATAGAGTTCAGCAACAAAGGGGGAAATTTTCTTGCTTCTGGTAGGCCTGGAAATTTCCATCATTTGATTGGTTTAACGTGTATTTATAAATTTTCGTTTAGTATTTAAACACTAGAATTATATATTCAGTAACGTATTTTCAACCGTCCGTACATCTGCCAGAAGTTGATGATCCAGACTGGATCTTAGAGTTATTATATCAATATCTTTGTTGTGCTAAGCTAGTACTAGTAGTAGAGTAGGAAGTTCATGTACATTTGAAAGCTATATAGCACACTTAAAGTCTCCAGAATTTGGATACTCTGATTTGGATGATGAAAATATTTATATGTAAACCAACTGGTCGTAAACAAATTTTGTGTATTTATATTTTTTTATTGACCTTGTCACTGGTATTGCATAATAATTAATAATGTGATTTATAATTCAGTGGTGATGTCATCACTTTTACTGTATTTGCACAGAATTTTCCTACTCCAGACCAATACTGGTTTGATATAGTGCCTCCGATATTTGGCTGGTGATTTTTATATCGCGATGGAATATTCCATTGCTATGCCAAGCTATGAATGTACACAGCGAACCTAACAAATCTCGCTCTACGGCGCTGGTTAACACAAAGGCATAATAGTTATGAGATAATAAACAAGGTGATTGACTTGTAAAGAACTGAAAAAATAAGGCAATGCTAAATGAGACCATCTGTGTAAGTGCGCTTAATAAATATTTAAATTATTATTATTATTATTAAATAATCCATAATAATGTTTACAGAGCAGCTTACCTCAGTTGGCTAAACTGGTGGTAGCCACTGTGTGTGTGCTGAACTGTGGAGGTCTCATGGTCCCTGGTTAAATTCTTATCGCTGCTCTCCTTGTATTTCAGCTAGAGGGCTGAAATGCAATTTACGATAGCGCACCGTCTTTTGGATGAGACATTTAAGCCGTTGGTTCTGTGTGCATTATGGCCCATGTGCACGTTAAAGAACACTCTTCGGAAAAAGTAGGGGATTGTCTCCCTGTGTACTGCCCAATCACCACCAGATGGACCCCACTGGAAATGAGTCTTCAAACTTTCATGGGTTATCCTAGGTGTTTACACCAAATAATTCCAATACACTACATTTTAATCTTATTAAACAAATGCATGAGAATGAATATAATGGGTTCATTCTAAATTCTTACACAGACTAAAGTAGTGTTTAAAAGTTTCTAAATCTTAACTTTTACTTCCAAGAAATGTTTATGACTCAATTTAATAGTGTTGTATGGGTTTAAAAATCACACACCATCTTAATTATGGGCTCTTGTCATTACTAGGTGGAGATGATCGTCGGATTGTACTTTGGAACATGCAAGATGCAATATCAAATGTTGGCAGCGCTCATTTCAGCAACCATCCGGAGAGTTCCCGGAACAAGCTTCAGAAGAAATTGAAGACCGTTACTTTGAGAGGAGAACACCATTCAAACATATTTTCACTGGCATTTGACAGTCAAAATAAAAATATTTTCTCCGGCGGTAATGATGCGCAGGTCCTTGTTCATGATATGCAAACGTAATCACAAACATTAATTGAAATTTGTAGTTTGAATTTTAATACTAACTTGTGGAAGCATGTGGCACAGGTACATATAATTTTAAATGTATTGGCACAGATTGAAATTTGGTAACAGTTACACCCTACCAATAACAGGTACAGTTAGAATAAGAGAGACAAAACAATAGATGAAATGCAGTGTCCAAGTACACAAGTATTATATAAACTATAAGAATTGAAATTAGAATAAAACTGCTTAGGAAAAAAATGACGAAATGGTTAAGTTTGAGGCTTTTAACCTTGAGGTCAAAGGTTTGAATGTCATGCTACAGCAGCTGTACTTTTCACCATAAACAAGATAATCTGAGATTACAAACCCTCGCCCTGTTGCGCCATATCTTTGTATATAGTTGATGCGCTCGATCTGCTGGTTGTTGTATTATAGGGGTGTAATATTACCAGCTATATAAAGTCAGGGAGGACCGAGATATATGTAATATTGTCAATGTGTGAAAGTTTGAGGTTAATCAGTCCTGTAGTTTTTTTTTTTTCGAGTTATGCTCCCGGAAGGACAAACACACCACAGACAGACAGAGCTCATTGCAATGCCCTCTTCCCTCCTTCTGGGGGCGAGGGTAAATATTATCATTATTACTATTATATGTTATTTTTTTTCAGAGCCATTTGTATTAGCAAACTATGCAACTTCATTTCATGCTGTGGTCTACCACCCAATGGAATCAAGGTTCCTGGCAACGGCTAATTGTAAAGAAGGGTTGGCATTATGGGATGTGCGGAAACCAAGATCGTAAGTTGGCAATGGTGTATCCATGTTTATAGTTTGTTCCTTTTCCTTTTACATTCAATGAAAATATTATGAAAAAACCTTATTATCTAAGTTAATACAGAAATTTTTTTTCAGAGAACCATAATTTACCAGAAAGGACAGTTACAACTTAAAGTGAAAAAGAAAGTGGTTTGAGGCAACATTTTTTATACCTTGTTAAAAAGTATGCGTGGAGAGCCATAAACCCGCCTATGAAAATAGTTGAGATTTTTATTTAGCCAGACTGATTGGTGTATTAATTTATTCTACCATTATTGCCTCACTAATATAAGAAGATTTTGAAGACAATAAGATTGAAATTCTTTTCATTTTTTAGTTCATTGTTAAGGTATAGTGGCGTATCGCAACAGAGTGCCATGAGCGTTTGCTTCGACCAACTTGGAAGACGATTGCTGGGGTTACGACGGCGATTACCACCAGTACTCTACGATCTCCATAATGCTGTTCCTACTTACCAGTTCGACCACTCAGGCTACTACAATTCCTGTACCATGAAGACTGGCTGCTTTGCAGGGGATAAGCATCAGGTAATAATGTTTCTTATACCTCGCTGGCAAAACCTTCACACCCGTCCCCATACCCTGTCACAGGTATTCATGCTATGTACAGTATATTAATGTTTAGTGTGCACACTTTGATGTAAACAAGGCTACAGACAACATCATACACAGCAAATAAAAGATGGGAATTTTTACATTTTCAAGATGTATAAAGAAAAAATATGGATGGTCTGTATAATATTTAGGCCAAACTGGAATTACATTGGTCAACAGAAACTTTTTCAGTTTTTCTATAAAGATTATTTTTGATAGATGCACTATAATTTTAAGGTTTAAGGATGGAGCATGTTTCATTGGTGCAACAGTACCTCTTCAAACTATAGTTTTTCTATGAAGCTAGTTTTGATAGATGCACTGGAATATTAAGGTTCAAGGAGGGAGGATGTTTCATTGGTGCAACAGTATCTTTTCAGACTATGAAATTTTGATATATTCACAGATATTATATGGTAACTACTGAAACCTTAATAGATATTATCTTGAGCCTTTTGGCATTTTGAAATGTTCTTTTTTCCAGTATGTTGTGTCAGGCTCTGATGATTTTAACTTGTATGTGTGGCAAGTACCGGAAGGTCCTGTTGAAGGTAAGATTGTGCATTCTCCCCAGTGGGGTAAGGGAGGTGTGTCTTACAGTGTGTGATAATTCTTTAAATATTTGCAATGCATTCATAATATACAACTGTATGTATTAAAATCTTGCACCATTTCAAGAAAAAAAACGGGTGAGAAATCAACCCTTAATATGTTTATTTAGACAAGTTCTACTAGTTTGTGTTTGTTTATTTCTTGTAGAGGGCTGGGTTGGTGAGGCACATATGGTCTTGCAGGGTCATCGCTCGATTGTTAATCAGGTTTGTTTCAATCGTCACACACACATGATCGCTTCATCAGGTGTGGAGAAAGTTATAAAGGTAAATTGACAAAATCTTGACATCTATCTTTATATTTGTCGTATCCACTAATATTTGCATTATGTTTCCCTCACCATTTCAAATAATTCTCTAAGGTTGCTCTGTCATTTCAACCCTGAAGGTAATCAACCAGTGACTCATCAATCACTTAATAAATCAATGATGACCAATGAACACAACATACCAGTTACTCTGTCATCCAATTAATCAATCAATTACTCTTGTAGTGTGGACAGATCATTGGAATCCTTTGTATGACTGCAACTCATATCATGATATAGTAATTACCATTACTTCTGAATATCTGTTTACTCTCTCTCTTAATAGTTATGGAGTCCATTTGCTTTACCTGATAGTCGAGGTAATGTACGTGGGGACCAAGATTTATGGGAGGTTGACCGACCTATGTACAATCGTGGAGAATATCTGAACCTGATGATGAACAGCAGTTCAGCTCTGTCGTATGATTACAGTAACCAATCAATGGAAGAGGATCCTCGCATGATTGCATTCTTTGATTCATTAGTTCAACGTGAAGTTGATGGCGGCTTTAGTGACTCCTCTGACAGTTATGTCAGTACTGATCAGATGTTACTGTCAGTCACAGACTTCCAATTGATTGATGTTGACAATCAATCAGACTCTGATAGCTTATCACCGGACACAACTATCATTTTACAACTTGAACGACAACAACAAGAATCAACTGATGGCAACACAGAAAGACAACAACCAAAGGTTGGTGCTTCTGGCGAATCTCAGGAACCTAGCACAATTGACTCTTTAACAGCATCTGGTTCCAATCACGGTACAAAAAGAGCTGCTGCAGACTCTTCCAGCAGCGATAGTGATCTGACAGACACAGATGAAGAAGGGAGGCGTTTGTTTGAACGCTATTGCGCAAAACAGCGAGAACTTTATCGCAAAAATAGACGGCGCAAAAGAATGAAACAAACAAATCAGCAAATTGATAGTAACAAATTAGTAAGTCTTCGTCAAAGACTTGCATGCAAGAAAGCTCTTAAACATAAGATGCATAAGAAATCAACAAAGACTTCATCCGTTAAGATTGTAATTGGAAGTGCTTCAAGCGATGAAGAAGAAGAAACTGTCACAAAAAATACATTACCACTGGTACAAAATGCTCCAACAGCTCATCAAGATTCTGTGCGCTCTCTACGGAGACGGATAGCTTTTGTAAGGAACCAAGATGACCTTGATGGTCAAAAAACTGAAACTAGAGATCATAATGTCAGTGCTGGAAATGAAGGACATAGTTCATCAGGTACTGCGGGAAAACAGCAGACTATAAGTGGTGTCAGTGCTGGGTCTGATAGTGAAGACCAGCCGTCATGTAGCTGGGATGTATCGCATCATGAAAGAGAAAAAGCGCAGAATTTACAAGCTCAACTCTCTTTTGAAAATGAAAATAAAGACAGTGATAACAATGATGAAAGTCAAGGATTTAAACGGAAGCAAAAAAAAAGTAAAAGACAGTATCGCTCAAACAAACGCGATTAATGAGAACTAATGAATGTTTTTAAAATATTTATTTTATTTTGTCACATACTTGCATTAATGGTGCATTTTTTTTTTATTTCAAAAATATCAAAGAAAAATCATTGTATGGCAGACGAAGCTAAACTGCAGAAATAATTTACTGTACACCGTACTAACTGTACTTGACTGAATGCCTAATAAAAAGTGAAACCTCCTGTTATTGAGCAATGCTATCAACCGGTCAATACGGTTGAGTTTCTTCACACAGTATCTCCATAGCTATACTATTGCCTGTGCAGTCAGGAATCCAATGTTTATTTGCTTACTTAAATTTTACAAGATTCCAAGAGGATAGCACTTACAGAATTGTTATAATTTTAATTTTAAAGGCATTATTTTACAAGCGACAGATATTAGACATTCAATATTCTGTAGAACAGTTGCATATTGTGCGCCAAACTGGTTGCAATGGACAATCACTGGATGTTCTTGAACATTGTGATTATTTTATTTAATAATACAGTAGTTCCATGCTTTAACAAACTTAATAAATATTAATATGAAATATATCATCTCAGAATGTTTTTTATATATATTTTCGCGTCTTCATACAAGTGTTAAATGGTGTAGTTGGGGTACCAATGTACAAAGTAGACTGGCCACTTCAAGTAGTGCATGTATATCTGTACTTCCCAAAACTTTGTTGAATTTATCAGAAGCTCTTCATCTGTGAGACATCAACAATACAACTTGTACAATAATTTAAAATTAACCAATCAATCTGAATTCAGATGAGTTTATTCACGAGAACATTATTTATGTGTACAGTGGATAAAAATCCTAATATCTATTAATATAACAAATGTATATTTAATGGTTACTAAATTAGGCCAGAAAAAAATGTTTTTGTTTTTTGACAAAATATTTTTTTTGTTACTGAAGCATTAGCTCAAAAAAATAGTATTAACAAGACGTTTTTAGATTGGATTGAATACATACTACTACTAATTGTTCTCTAGATGATCAAAACCAAAAATCATAATGGCCACTGTGATAAAAGTACTGTACTGTAAATGTTTCAAAACATTCCAATGTATGAATTAGTGACCAAACCAATGAATATGTAAAACTATGGTGCAATCAAGAATAGAGTTGACAGCAGCTCCCAGCAACAGCAAGGGATCTGAGAGGAACTTTTCCTCATTGGACAAGAATGGACCTCTGTCGTCGAATGACAAGAAAATGTTGTCAGACCAAAAATATTAATTTTCATATTCAAATGTTATTTTAATTGCCAATCCTTAATATTGTGGTCTAAATGCACAATTTTGGGCCATTCTAAACCATAAAAATCTCACCCCGTGAACTACAACCAGGGGTTTTACTCTGAGGCCCACACAGGGGTACTAGGCTTCCCTTTGGTACGCATCCCTCCGTCGAAATTGTACCTTTGTCAGCAAATTTCTGGAGCCACCACTGGTTAAAACAAGTTTCAGAATCAATGATCTCGAAGAGATGGAAGATTTTTCTTTCCATACCTTGCTTAAATTGCAACAACATTATTAAACATTTATTTTACATATAATCTTTTTCAACAGTAATGCATTTTTTTTGCATATAGTTCTTAATATATAAATCTATTCCTAGCCAATATCTTTAATTATACACAACTTTTACATAAAATTAAGTGATCCTATATCTATATATTAGTGAAAAATCTATCATATATTACTTATAAAAAAATATCAATTTATCAGTAGTTGGAAAATTAATTGTTGTGGACTCCTTCAAATATTTGACACAATTTAATAAGACTTAATGCTGTTTGCTAGGAGAGATATATTTTTACCTTGTTTAGCAAACTTGATTTTTGACAGAAGAATGTGACTGCCGAAATCATCTAGGAGAGAAACTAAAATGTTATCGATGAATAATAGTTATTGTGCAGAGTAAAAGGTAGAGAGTGCCCTCAGGCCCTATCTCAAGATCTTACCACATCAGAGGGTTATAGGTTCACTAATTACAAGGTATAAAAAAATCTTCCCCTAGCAGTCGGTTGCTTTCTTTGACTGCATTTATTCTCCATATTTTTGTCAATTATTTTTTATCCTTTTTGTACATTTAAGAAAACAAAAATCTTATCAACGACATGTAAAGCCTTAAGCTCCGTTCACACTATCAATGTGACAAAATGATTGTGACACGCCTACATATGCAGTGGTGTATCTAGGGGAGGGTGCGGGGAACGCACGCCCCCCCATATTATTCGCCCCTACCAGTCGGCCCCCCCCTAAATCAGAGTCAAGTAGTTAAAAATCACCTAAAATCACCATATTTTGCGAATTAGCACCCCTCAACTAATCATCGACCCTCCACTTTACCTTCGCGCCCCCACCCCACTTCTAGATACGGCACTGTACATATGGGCTCGACCAAAACAAATCCACTCCCTAAACCTCATACTGAGACTTAGTTTGTGTATAAAGCATTGTGTGTGTATAATTGTTTTGTGAAAGGGATTGTCACCTACAAGTAGGACAGTGATGCATGTGCCTAAATAAATAAATTAAAAAAATATTACACCCAAATATGGGCATATCACATTTATTTGTCACATGAAATCTTATAGTATGGACACGGCTTTAGATTAGTATAAGGTGCTGCTACTTTTTGTTCAACGGCATTTTGTGATTTCTTGCTTTAGTTTAAAAACCTTATACTCATCATCTGTCCTGGATCGTTTCTTTCAAGAGCCTGCAAAAAATAGAACACACAATAACGTATCAACCAGATAGCAAACATCTTATAATAACAAGATACCATTCTCTGCGGTTTTACGTGTAACAAAATGAAAAACCAGAAAGCAACAAAAAGTAATTGTGATTGAGAAAGGGCGTGTCGTCCTAGTTATTACCATGGTTATTACAGAATTTGCACAAAGATTATAGATGTCAAAGTTAAAAAGTAACTGTAAGTGTGAGAGGTCACTCTACACCACGTTGTTACAGGATTTACGTGCAGAAATGGTGGAGAATGCTATCTTGTTATTATTAAGATCTTTGCCAGATAGTTATAATTAGGTTTTATTCAATTATATTTACTTGGTTCATTTCAATTGTATTTATTCAGACAAAAATAATTTGAAATTACAAAGGCACAAAACAAAGGTCTGGGCCCTAAAAATTAGTCTGTAACTATTAACATATAAAATATAAATACAAAATGTTTCAGCAGCACTAGGCCCCTTGAATAGTTCACAATCATGCACTTAATGCATGAGTGCACGCATAGCCTGACAGTATTGGGAAATTACACAAGAAAACATACTGTAGACAGTATTGATTTTTGCTGCATTTTGTACAAGAAAAATGGAAGCTAAATGAAAGAGTATGGATTATTACTCAGAATGTTGTGCATTTACATTTAAATTTTGTCCACACTGTCAAATTTTATGTGAAATTTGTGTGATGTGCCCATATATGGGCATGATGATGTCATATTACACCCAAAATATGGGAATATCACAGTTATTTGTCACATAAAATTTGATAATGTGGACAAAGCTTTAGGCAAATATAATTTCTTTCTAGAAAGAGACGCTGCAAGAAAAGACATGGCTTATGGCAATGTACAAAGAGTCTACTACATAAGGTTTAAACTGTGGAACTTCATCATTGATATTCTAAATATTTGCTGCCCTTGAACAGAATATTAGACCTTTAAAACAAAAGCAGTGGCATTACAGCTATAAACTCTCACTGACTAAACCCAGGGCTCTGGATCGTAGCCCCACCCTCATCCCCTCCCCTCCCCTTCCCGGATATTAATTATCAGTATTTTTTTGCTAGGACCATGGGCCCCAAAACAGGGAAGCTTAATAAGAAGAATGTGTACAACAATATTAAATATGCCTTAAAACGTTGCCCATACAACACTTGGGTCTACATCATGGTTCTCTGGGTATAAAGGACCCAAAGATAGCAGGGCCCTCTTTGTTATTCCACTATAACTTATAAGAAAAGGCAATAATAAACCATCAGTCTTCAGCTTCAATAGGGAAGTCATACCTCAGTGGTACTCCAGCTCAGTAGTATGCTATAAGCTACAATATACTGTACTCTGTCTCTTATACACATCTAGATGTGTATAAGAGACAGGTATAATTGTTTTTTGAAAGGGATTGTCACCTACAAGTAGGACAGTGATACGTTCCTTGTTGACAATCCTTGGTGCATGTGCCTAAATAAATAAATAAAAAAATATTACACCCAAATATGGGCATATCACATTTATTTGTCACATGAAATCTGATAGTATGGACACGGCTTTAGATTAGTACAGGTGCTGCTACTTTTTGTTCAACGGCATTTTGTGATTTCTTGCTTTAGTTTAAAAACCTTATACTCATCATCTGTCCTGGATCGTTTCTTTCAAGAGCCTGCAAAAAATAGAACACACAATAACGTATCAACCAGATAGCAAACATCTTATAATAACAAGAACCCTTCTCTGCGGTTTTACATGTAACAAAATGAAAAACCAGAAAGCAACAAAAAGTAATTGTAATTGAGAAAGGGCGTGTCGTCCTAGTTATTACCATGGTTGTTACAGAATTTGCACAAATATCATAGATGTCAAAGTTAAAAAGTAACTGTAAGTGTGAGAGGTCACTCTACACCACGTTGTTACAGGATTTACGTGCAGAAATCGTGGAGAATGCTATCTTGTTATTATTAAGATCTTTGCCAGATAGATATAATTGGGTTTTCTTTCAATTATATTTACTTGGTTCATTTTAATTGTATTTATTCAGACAAAAATAATCTGAGATTACCAAGTCACAAAACAAAGGTCTGGGCCCTAAAAAATTAGTCTGTAACTATTAACATATAAAATATAAATACAAAATGTTTCAGCAGCACTAGACCCCTTGAATAGTTCACAATCATGCACTTAATGCATCAGTGCACCCATAACCTGACAGTATTGGCAAATTACACAAAAAAACATACTGTAGACAGTATTGATTTTTGCTGCATTTTGTACAAGAAAAATGAAAGAGTATGGATTATTACTCAGAATGTTGTGCATTTACATTTAAATTTTGTCCACACTGTCAAATTTTATGTGACAAATTTGTGTGATGTGCCCATATATGGGCATGATGATGTCATATTACACCCAAAAATGGGAATATCACAGTTATTTGTCACATAAAATTTGATAATGTGGACAGAGCTTTAGGCAAGCCCTACCTTTGCCACAAGTGTAAACATAATAATGATAATAATATGTCGTTCTTATATAGCGCTTCATGCCTTTACAAGGCCTTCTAAGCGCTTCACATTACTACCCCTGTCATTGGATCAAACACATATGGAACACATTGAAACACCAAATTAAATTAGTAAATGAAATTATATTATCATTCCATAAATTGCAGCTAGTAATCAGCGCAGGTTGTGTTGGAACCTACCAGGTACCCACTTATACTCCTGGGTGGAGAGAGGCAACCGTAGATAAAGTGCCTTGAGGCAACCGTAGATAAACATGACCTTATTTACTTCCATGAGAATACAATAGGAAAATATAATACATAACTAAAGGGAGGGGCATGGGGGTACATGCCTCTGGTTTTCCCACTGCTTAATATTTTGTAACAGCATATGTATGTATTGGATATATATTTATCATTTCAGGAACAATACTTTACCATAATTAATACTTTATGTATTCAAAACAATGCAATAAATAGTACATGAAAATTGATACAAACCTTTGAGAAATTTTCAAATGTTATGTGGCCCTGGTTGTCTTGGTCGGCTTCTTTGATGGTTCTGTCGGCAATCAATCCTAATTGATCATCAGTAATGTTGTTGCCCACCATCATCTCAAGAACGACCAGTAGCTCTTCTTTGCTTATCTTGTCATCAGAGTCAAGATCATACATTCTAAATGCAACTAAAAGAAAGGCACACACTATTAGAAAATAGAAATTTATTTGCATGTTGTTTATAATTCAACAATGAATAACAGCACAGCCGGTAGGTGTATTAGTAAAAAATTATAAAAATAAAGGTTAATACTTTAATAGACAATACTGTACTAGTATTTGCAAATACTTAATAAATTCAATAATCTTAACATTTGGATTTATGTTGTGCAAATAAAAAAATACAGTGAGAAAAGTTTAAAAACTGCCAGGTAGAGGCAAACCAAGATGCTAACCAACATTAGTCAATCTATCTACCTGAACTAAAACAGACATTTTAAAAATTATGGCTAACAAAAGGTGATGGAAATCACTGTGTGAAGGTGCTAGCGGAATTCTGACAAACGACGGTGAAGAAGCACCATAATGTTAATACATTGAACATACATTTTGGCCAGTTATAAACTGTTCATATATGTTTGGAACATTTTAATTATTGTACTGTATGCAAATAAAATGAATTATTTTTTTGGTCCGAAAAGTCTTGGTCAACGGAGGAGATTGAAAACAATTAATCAATCAAATTCTACTATTCATCATCAATAAATTCCATATAAACAAATAAGAAATGCAAGGATTAGATAATAATAAAAAATATGAATTTTAAAATAAATGCAAGTGATATTTAAAATTATGAAATGTACCTCCAAGAAACTCCAGGGAGCTTGTAAATACAATAGGAGCCCACCAAGCTCATGTATTTTATTTGAATAAACCTAAGGGGGAAAAAGGCTAAGCTAACAAAGCTGACCTAACAGACATAGAATTTAAAGTTAAAATTCAACTTCGGGGCAGAGTGGACAACCAAGTTCTCTATTTTGTTTTTTGCTGCAATTCTTTTTCAAATTTTATTGTATTTTGACCGATTTCACTGATATATATATATATTTAAATTTAAATTTTATTGATTGGCCTATTTTACTTGAATATTTTATGCTAATTTAATTTATGTTCTCATTGGCATCGGAGAGGCACTAGACAGTGATTCAGTTCACTTTTTGGCAATCCTGTATGGCATGTTGTTTTTTGCTTTGTTATCTTGTGTTTGTCAATTTTAATGTTTTTTGGAGGAAATAAATGAAATGAAATCAAGTTGACAAAAGAGGCTGAAAGGTTTGAATATATATCAATAACTAATAATGGTAGTGAGACCTATAATCCTATTAACAATAAGTGGCCTAATAATAATAAAAATGATTTATACGTATTATTATTTCTCATGAAGCAGAAATTAACTACCTGTACTAGGAAACATATTAAAGCAGGATGGGATTGTGTTTGTAATTAATGATATTGACAGTGGATCAGGTTTAAAGAAACCATGATACAAAAAAAAAAAATGACAGCACTTACATTTAAGTTTACTTTCAACACTGTTGACAGCAGCCTCACTATCACTCTTCTTGATTGGTCGAAAAATTGCCAATGTTTTCATAAAATTTTTGAAGTTGATATTTCCATCTTTACTGTCGGAAAAGAAAGCATGTATGATCCTGTCCCCTAGCGGATTTACAGCAAGTTCTGGAATTCGTAGGAGATCCTGTCGTCTACAAAGTAGCAAATATGATTAATGAAAACAAAAGAAAGATTTATATTTTTATTACCATTGTAAGTGGTGATTCCTTGCTGTTGGAAGGAATAAATAAATTAAAATAAAAAAAAAAAACCCAAAAACAAAACAAAAAAATATAAAATATTATTATTATTCTTCTAAACCATGTCCAGACATGAATTTTGACAGTGCCTATATATAGTCATGATGTGCCTATATATGGTCATGATGTGCCTATATATGGTCATGATGTGCCTATATATGGTCA
>NW_022713530.1:577864-590140 GCF_011630105.1 Anneissia japonica
GTGTGAAGGTGCTAGTGGAATTCTGACAAACGACGGTGAAGAAGCACCATAATGTTAATACATTGAACATACATTTTGGCCAGTTATAAACTGTTCATATATGTTTGGAACATTTTAATTATTGTACTGTATGCAAATAAAATGAATTATTTTTTTGGTCCGAAAAGTCTTGGTTAACGGAGGAGATTGAAAACAATTAATCAATCAAATTCTATTAATCATCATCAATAAATTCCATATAAACAAATAAGAAATGCAAGGATTAGATAATAATAAAAAATATGAATTTTAAAATAAATGCAAGTGATATTTAAAATTATGAAATGTACCTCCAAGAAACTCCAGGGAGCTTGTAAATACAATAGGAGCCCACCAAGCTCATGTATTTTATTTGAATAAACCTAAGGGGGAAAAAGGCTAAGCTAACAAAGCTGACCTAACAGACATAGAATTTAAAGTTAAAATTCAACTTCGGGGCAGAGTGGACAACCAAGTTCTCTATTTTGTTTTTTGCTGCAATTCTTTTTCAAATTTTATTGTATTTTGACCGATTTCACTGATATATATATATATTTAAATTTAAATTTTATTGATTGGCCTATTTTACTTGAATATTTTATGCTAATTTAATTTATGTTCTCATTGGCATCGGAGAGGCACTAGACAGTGATTCAGTTCACTTTTTGGCAATCCTGTATGGCATGTTGTTTTTTGCTTTGTTATCTTGTGTTTGTCAATTTTAATGTTTTTTGGAGGAAATAAATGAAATGAAATCAAGTTGACAAAAGAGGCTGAAAGGTTTGAATATATATCAATAACTAATAATGGTAGTGAGACCTATAATCCTATTAACAATAAGTGGCCTAATAATAATAAAAATGATTTATACGTATTATTATTTCTCATGAAGCAGAAATTAACTACCTGTACTAGGAAACATATTAAAGCAGGATGGGATTGTGTTTGTAATTAATGATATTGACAGTGGATCAGGTTTAAAGAAACCATGATACAAAAAAAAAAAATGACAGCACTTACATTTAAGTTTACTTTCAACACTGTTGACAGCAGCCTCACTATCACTCTTCTTGATTGGTCGAAAAATTGCCAATGTTTTCATAAAATTTTTGAAGTTGATATTTCCATCTTTACTGTCGGAAAAGAAAGCATGTATGATCCTGTCCCCTAGCGGATTTACAGCAAGTTCTGGAATTCGTAGGAGATCCTGTCGTCTACAAAGTAACAAATATGATTAATGAAAGCAAAAGAAAGATTTATATTTTTATTACCATTGTAAGTGGTGATTCCTTGCTGTTGAAAGGAATAAATAAATTAAAATTTTAAAAAACCCCAAAAACAAAACAAAAAAACTCAGTAATATTATTCTTCTAAACCCTGTCCAGACATGAATTTTGAAAGTGCCTATATATGGTCATGATGTGCCTATATATAGTCATGATGTGCCTATATATGGTCATGATGTGCCTATATATGGTCATGATGTGCCTATATATGGTCATGATGTGCCTATATATGGTCATAATGTTCCTATATATGTTCATGATGTGCCTATATATGGTCATGATGTGCCTATATATGGTCATGATGTTCCTATATATGGTCATGATGTGCCTATATGGTCATGATGTGCCTATATATGGTCATGATGTGCCTATATATGGTCATGATGTCTAAATATCACAATGACATCATTACATCATGACCATATATAGGCACATCATGACCATATATAGGCACATCATGACTTTATACGGGCATACAACAGTTTTTTGTGAAATAAAATCTGAAAGTCTGGACAGGCCTTCACACTCCCACGTTGGAATAGAAAGTAAACCAACAAACATGGATGTTCAGTGTTCTCAACATCTTAGTTGTTTTTAAATTGTAATTTATTTGTGTTCCAGTTTAATTCATTTTCCTTTGTGATTTACTACATTTAAAATTTTTAGTTTGAGTTATGTTGATTTTGTATTATATATATTTATTTTTAATGGATTAAATGTCACTCAGGAGATTGACATGGCCATCATTTCCTAATAATACTTTGATGAGGGAGGGTGTTGGATGGAGATGGCCTTGTCAATTGCTTGAGTGATGTTTATTCAACTTGTTTTTAAGACATTGTTTTCTTTACTGTATTCTGTTTGTAGTTTTATTTGCCATTTATTACATCTACTTTTGGACGAATCTTTTATCATGTAAAGTGTGCCACTGTTTCAACAGTGCAGTTTCCGAATAAACTACTATCATTATAGCAGATAGATGTGTTGAGCTTATTACTAAAATATGAAAATTCAATTATGAACCTTTCAATTGAAACCCAGAACAGTAAAAATATTTACATTGTCCAATAACATATGTAACTATAAGAAAGTATAATACATACTCCAAGTATTGAAATACACGCCATCGTGTTGGGAATCAATATTTCGACATTAATTATGTCATCATCAGGAATGATAACTATAATAATACTTAATCTTTTCATAGAATATAATTCACTTTTTTATGTAATCCTCCACTTTTGTTTAATTGATAGTATTTTAAATAATTAGTTATGCTTGTTCTTTTATTATTGCCTAAAAAAATAAATATATGAAATAAATAAAAGGAAACAAAAGAAAATACACACCCAAGCCTTCCACTTCCATCTTTGTCTAAACTCGTGAACCTACTGTAAAGCCTCAATATCTGTTTGTGAGAAACTATAACAAAGAAAATAACATTAAATGTGATAAATTATGTATTACCTATTGTATTATCACATGGTTAGGCCTACAGGCTAATGGCATCAGACTTTCAAGTTAGAACACAGGTAGTTAGCAATAAACCCCAAAAGCAATAACCATAATGGCAATAATTTGAAACGGCAATACCCAAAACAGTAATTACAATAATGCCAATAACCGAAATGGCAAAAAAACCAGAATGCAAATGTGAAGCATACAAAGGTCATAAATGATAGCCTAACAAATAAGAAAAAAAACCAAGTGCAAGATCTTGATTAAAAAAGCTAAATTTATATTAGAGCGATTAATATATATTAATAGGAATGATGTTCCTAATTCTGTTAGTTATTGTCAATATTAATATCATTATTGTTTTCATTATTATTATATTCTATCTTAAATTCTAGTGACTCATTGTTCCAGTATAACCACATGTCATAAGATCTAGAAATACATTTAAATTAGAGTCCATGGCTTATATTAAATTAAACAAAGGTCTAAAAACATGCTACTGTTAGGGGGCATTTGTGAATCACTACTTTAGTAAAAAATAAAAAGGTGGGCTAGCAAAAGAAAACAGTATAGGTACATGAGAACACACTGCCCATAGGTAAGAAATGAAATTTAAACAGATTATTAATATGCTATTGGTGGTGCCAGCAGGAGGAGGGGCAATTTCCCGCTCCGTAGGACAGGCCTGGACCCCCTGTCGTACGACGCACGACTAGGTCATCGGATCAAAAATATAAAAAAATATTAATTTGCCTATCTAAATAACGTCCAATCACTGGAGCATCATACTAAGCCATAAAAACTCTCCCAGTGAAACCTAAAAGGGAGTTTTTATTCTAGGCTGTCGACCGAGGCCTCATCGGCACCTTGGCTCGAACCCCCGTTGGATATGTCAGACCCCTTGTCGGTAAATTTCTGGTGCCACTGCTGCAGGAAAATAGGAATTTTGGAAATAGAGGGTAATTATAAATTTCTCCTTTGGGCCCAATACATACAGTTTTTTTAGGTTCCTTTAAAAAGGAAGGAAGTTTTTATAATTTCTAACTGTATTTTAAACAAGCCAGATTCAATCACTTCACGCGCAATACAATAGCACTGGTGGCAAATTAAAAAGATGCGAGTTAGGGGTGTTTGCTATCTGGCCTGGAGGATTATATTTTTCTTAGTCATTGATTTATAGTCCAGGTATGACAACGTCAAATGTTCTCTGTAGCTTACTGTTGCGGAGAGTTCCACTTCCTGTAGCTAACAATTGAAGCATTGATAACAATTCAATTGAGGAAGTATGAGCTATCTCACTACCGTCTTATTACAGGTTTCGATGCATCACACACAGTGTTCCAATTTCCAAAGAAGTAACATCAACTTTTATTTTCATAATTTTATATATCCTTTATTGATAAGTTCACTAATCAATAATTATCACTGAGAAGGAAAGAACAAACTCACTTAAGAATAGGATGAGACCCTGGTAAATAACTGTATTACTCAGCTGTACATTTAACAAGCATAATCCACAACTTTAAAATTTAAATTAGAAAAACATTAAAATTGTAAAATACTAGGCTCTCTATTAAAAGCAGATAGTGAGTGATGTTATTAGAAAACAAACATTTTATGTCATAAAATAAGGTATCGCCACAAGCATACATTTTTTGAAGTTGTACCTTCGGTACGAGTTCCCCAATATGTAGTCTATTGGCCACTATAAGGGCGTGTTTAGCACTCACAAACTCAAAATAGTGCCCTGGCTAGGCCTAAGCCTACAGAAAGACAGTACCGTTATACTTTACAATATAAAAGTTATTACTACTTACAGCCTGTTTCTAATTCAATATCTCGAATCTCTTCATCCTGCAGAAGTGTCGAAGCGTTAGACCCCATTTTCAATAATTTCTTTTCTTTATTCTCTACAGAAACTCTACACTTTTACTTCCTTGTTATGAATCTGTTCGTCTGTCTCGTTTTTGCTTCGTCAATCGTCGTACGCGTCTCGCTAGTAATTTTCTATGGACAATTTCATTTCTGAGGAGGGATGTACAGAATTGGGATAATATTTCATTTTCAAAAAAGTCTGAATATGACGACAGGAAAATATTCAAAGACGATGCGATTGCAACAGATTGTAGTTGTTGGATATACACGTAATTGGTGATATCATATAATTATTTTTCATTTTAATAATCATAAATATTATTCCACCAACTGAGTGAATGAAGTATTCTTTCGAAAGTACAGTTTTGAAATGAGCTCTTTATCAACAATTTTGCAGTTTTTCGAAATTTAATGTGACTAATATAATAATTACTATAGTCACAGCACGATGCCAAAATCATTAAAATTGTAAGTCCCACTGAAAAATCGAAGAAGAAAGTATCAATTTAAAATTAACTTGCTCATTCTGTAGATGCAAAGTATTAACGTCAGGATCATTATATACCATAATTTTTACACATCGAAAAAGTGAAAACAGAGAAACAAATCAATGTGGAAAATGATTCTATGGCTGTCTAATCTTTTCTAAAGGAAAGATATTCCAAATTACCATTAGTGGTGTATTGCTGTTGTTTAGTGCGGCCTCTAATCAATCTATCAGGCCTATTAAGTTTGTTATGCAGTTGCCATGTTGTAAATCACAGACGAATCACGAAGAGAGTACGGTAATTCTTTGATGAAGAGTGGTCAGGATGTAAGGGAACTACCAAATGATTTTTTTTTCTTAGAGGGGATTTTCGATATGACATTAATAATAGAATCAACATTAAAATCATTTTTTTTGCAATTTTTTTAATGAAGTTATATGCCATTATATACAATTTACCGTGAAGTCACTGGCGAAAAAAGTAACAAAAGATCGTGTATTAAACAGCGCCGTGTAGGGTATCCGCCGCGTACGATCTTTGCATGCATGCTGTAACCATGAAGGTAACTCTTTTGTTATGACAACTGCTGATGTATATCAAGTCCTATGCATAATCCTATCATCGGCCTGTAAGAAGCTTGAAATGGCCGAACATAAGCCAAGGGTTTTTTTTTTTGTTTTTTTTGGTTTTTTTTTCATTCAAACCAGAAAGATATAAACATAATACACATAATTACCATTCAAAAGTATAAATAATATTAATAACATAGGCCTATATTTTAATATCTTTTAAAGTTAAACAAACTAAATTTAGGTTAGGTGAAACATTCCGTTTTCAATACGGTTCATAATTAAAAAAAATTCTCAATTGTTGAAACGGTGACATATAATATGAACTGATGATAGTTCATAAACGTCAGTAATTTCAACTCAGAAGTGGATCCTCCACTGGTGGATTCTAATTATAGACCAAAAGCTGCAAAAGACCAATCAAAACCCCGGTCCCTGACCAGACCTGTACAAAGACTTCTTTTTTTTTTCTTTTTTTTCAGAGAGTAACCCTCTAGTGGGCGCTATATTCGTTTTTTGGAAAAGTGTGCGCGCGAGCGTGTGTGTGTGTAAAGTTGGTGTGTATAGCCAAGGTAAATAGGTAGCTGGGCCTAGGCTTGCAAGGCTTCCTTTGGGTTTTTCCTTTTCAAAATGTCCACGCCAAAGAATGTAAAGGGATCTTCATACCATCGGTACTCATCATTTGGTTCTGCAAGATCAAGTAGATCGACCGGTCGTAGAAGTATGGGGATTTTCAATACGAGCAGCAGAAGATCATTTCTTCCCTCACCGAACGTCAGTACACGGTAGGTTTACTGTTTGGCCGCCTAGCCAGGCAGGGACAGGAGGCCTTGTTTACAGTAGGGCCTAGGCAGGGGGCGAGTACCTAGGCTAGGCCTAGGTCTAGGCTAGATCTGGTCGGCCTGAGTTGTTTGTACAAGGCAGGCTTAGGCCTATGTTAGACCAAGGAAATATACAGTATATTTTACAATTTGTTTCCATAAAAAAAAAATCTCCTCATGTCATGGGCTGGGATGTTTAATAGATTAATATATTATTAGCATAGCTATATATTTGTTTACACCCTGTGTATGAGTGTTAAGCCTTAATATAAATGGAGCATCCTGTTTCGCCTACATAATTGCCATTATTACATTTATCACAATGAATGAAATATACAACATTAGAAGATATACAATCTAATGGAGGAGAGCGTATTATACTATTAGATGTGTAGTTGCCGGTACTGTGAATAGTGTGTCGGTGGTGATGATTTACATGATATGTATATATATATATATATATATATATATATATGTATATATATATATATATATATATATATATATATATGTATATATAACATTTTTAATTCCTATATTTTATTCCCATAGTACTACAATGTAGCAATAAAAAATAATTCCCTGTAGATTTTTCATGTTTTTAATATAAAGTGACTATAATTAAAGGATGAATTGTAACGTCAGTTACCAAGTAATCCCCAAATGATTATAAAGCATATGGTATAACTGGAAAAAAAAATATTGTAGTAATGAGTACCCATAACTGACTGACTAATAAATTAAAATTGTTACAATATTTTCATGAATTAAGTTATTAAAATTTCACTAGGATAGACAATATTTAAAAATAGACAAAAATTATGGTCTTGTATTTTGCATAGGAGCCCTGCAACTCGGAGGTCCTTTTTACAGTCGTCATTCCTCGCAGAAGATAGTTCATCAAATAAATTGGAGAGTTACGGATCACCTTTACCTGTCTTAGTTGCAGAAGCCCTCACTCTTGCTGACCGTGAGTTGTTGCTTATTTATGAAGTGGGGGTGTCTATTGTATAGTTGGGCCAAATCCCTGTTTTTGTGCAAATAACCCTTTCTAATAAACCAAACCATGGAAGTGATGATGAAATCATCCATCATTTACATGCTTTACTCCACATGTTAGCAAAGTGTGACCCACAGGCCAAATGCGACCCATCTGTGATTTTGTTGCAGCCTGCAAATTGCCTCCTGCATCATTCCAAGAAGATTCATCCCTGCACCACAAGAGCTCTCCTCCTGAACCTTTTTTTGATTACTAATGGACCCCCTTTCTGCCCCCTCCACCCTCCCCTTTAAGGAATCCAGTTTACAGACCTGGAATATTATTAAATTGTTCCCAGCATGCTTTTTAATTGTATTTTCTCTAAATTTTTATCTTCTAAACATCTTTGTACAGATTTTATATATACAAATTAATTATTTTAAACAATAATATATTTCATTAATTTATTAAAAGGACAGAATTTTCAACTCGGTGTTTATTTTTTATTTTAAATTTCCTTATTAGGTACTACCCAGATTACAGTTAAGGTTGATGCTTCAGGATGGGCATGGCTGGTGTGTGGTCGAAAAATGTTCATCTGGTGCTTCGAGCAAAGAAGTTTTGCCAAGGTAATATACCTGACGTTCTCTCACTATAACAATTGACTTGTAACATAATGGAATAAACACAGTGATGTTTAAAAAAAAAACAAAGTCTCAATAAGACTCGCAGTCTCTGCCAATACGGAATGAGTTTCGTACGATTCCATCGTAACTTAGGGAGTGGAATTTATTTTTGTGAGACCTCATGATGTTAGTAGGACTTGCACCCTGGACTCAGGGAGTGGAAGACATTGACCAATCAATCGATCAATGAACAATCAATCAATCGAACTGTAGTCTTCATGCAAAAGCCTTTTTGCTATCTATGCGGTGAACATATGTCCAAAAACAATGCAACACATTTTTCATTGCCACTCACTCACACTGTCTTTATTCCGCCAGTCGTTTTAACATCAATAATAAGAACCTGGCAAATTAAGAACGTACAGGTTGTAATTTTGGAGATTATAACCCCACCCAGTCTAAGTTTAAAGTTTAAATTATGTTCTTATTTGTAAACCTCAGTCTAATTACGTTAATTGAAACAACATATATTGGCTTACTTGTTAAAATTTAGGATCTTAAAAACAGGATTGTACTAAGTGTACAGTGCCTTAACAGATTTTCACCATTATGCATCTGTTTTATATTGTAAAGGCAACAGTTTTTAAAGAATTAGCCCTGCCACCGAGTGAACTAAGCCACCAAGCCAAGTTAGCTGGTATCGTGGTAGGAGAAGATGGTGTTGAGATGGCAGTCATCCTGGTTTCTCCAGAAGGTATTGTTCGCTACTGGCCTAACATCGCTAATGGTGAAGCCTTCATTGAGATCAGTGCTGACTTGGATGGTCAAGAGGCCTTCTCCCTCACTACCGTCCAGGTATTTAATTGTCCATTGATGGTTGATTTAATTTAGTTGATGTGTTTGGTTTTTACACGTGCAGTTGTAACAGTGCAAACCAGTACAATTTTTGTTATTAGAATACAGTGTTCTCCTCCATATGCCTACAATTACGTAAGATTATTATTAAACATAAATAGTTACAATCCCACACAATGTTTTCTAAACTGTTTTCAACATTTTAAAGTGTCCAGCAAGTTTTAGGAGAAATTCAAGACAGCCTCCCGCACTTTTGTCGAAATCAACCCATCTCCTGGAAATTCATTATATTTACATGTTTTTAGTACTTTATTATCAATTATCTCCTGGAAGTCAGCTGCTGGTGATGCGTATCACCGTGTGTAGCAAACTAAAGGTAGCTGTGTAAACCGCAAATAACCAGATCTCTTAAAAATGGCTTGGAACTTCCAACTTAAGACCCTTGTGTTGATGAATGGAATTTCTGATACTCATCTCATTTATTGTTTCCTTTTTTCTGAAGCCATTTGGTTTTATTTTAGCAACGACTACCAACCAACTGTACCTCTTCTCCCCATCAACATCAGGCATTCAGGTAATTTATATCTATATTGTGTGATAATTTAAAAATAATATAACAATTTAAAATATCCTTTTAAATGTATTTTTACCATGAAGAGCGTGTTTATTTGTTGAAAAGTATTATAAAATTATGTTTATTACATCATTACTAAATTAGGATTGTGCTTAAGATGAGGATGTCAATTGCATTTACTTACTTTAAATAACTTGTGGGATGTTTTCCTTCTGATTGAAAAATATCTTTATCAGATTTTTATTTTGTTTTTATATTTTGAATTTGCTTTTATTTTATCTTCTGATAATACTGTAGAAAATCCTGTATAAAAATTTGATCAAAGTCAATACCGTAGTTCCAGCGGTATAAGCTGAACACAAAATTGGGCCGATGTTGAGAGGTGGGCTTACACCTGAGGAATCCCCTTTTCAATCAAAAGGCAATTTTTCACCACAGCATGCCTAATTAAGCCAATATTTGATTTTTTTGAGTATTTTGTAAAAGCCAGCTAAGCTAATCATTCAAATTGAACCCTGGGCTTTTGCCCGAAAAAGGCTGGTATGAAAAATTGGGTGTAAAGTATGGGGTGGGCTTATGCCCGAGGTGACTTATACCCGAGGAACTACACTAGTACCGTAAAACCTTGAATTGAAGCCGGTCCTTTTTTTTTCTTTTTGAGGCTACTTTTGCAAAGTAAAGAGGGGTGCTTCTTTTCAAAATAAATGCTGTACATTTAGGAAATTACTACTAAAAACAATAAATACGGCCACTGTAACATCAATCTGTATCATTGATTGTATTAACCAGCATTAAATCACCTAAAATCCTGTATAAACCAAGTGTGTTTTCAATTTATTATGTTCTTTGAAATTCATGTACAGTGGATATACTGTACTATCTCGAAAAGAAGCCCATCCTACCTTACGATGGTTAGAAGCCCATGGGCTTCTTTTCGAGGCTGCTTTTGCAAATAAAGAGGGAGGCTTCAATTTGAGATGGGCTTCTCAAGATTAAGCCCATTGGGCTTCAATTCAATTTTTTACGGTTAATTAATTTGGCACTAATGAATGTTTCTTTTATTTAAGTATTGTTGATGTCAGACAATTGCATTAACTTATGTTTTCTTTTAATATTAAAATATCTCTTTCTGAATTTTGTCTCATGCTTATGCTGTTTTGTTTATACTGAAGTATTGTTGATGTTACAAAGTCAACTTAAGTGGTTGTTTATTCTTGCAGAACACAGTTACATGTTACAGCTTAAGTGAAAACTCTGGAATGCTTGCTAAGTTCTCATCCTTTTTATTTGGTCATCAAAAATCAACAGCTCCTGTAAGTTCTTTATATCTATCCAAGATATCTGTCATCATCATCATCTAAATCAAAAAGGATATTATATATTATTTACTATATTTGAAATCATCAGTATAATTATCATCATCATCATAAGTATCATCATAATCATCATCATAATTGTTTTATATTTGTCATAATCATAACCATTGGTTCATTGTCATCCTCATCATAACCCTCATTTGATTATTATCATCATCATCATCATCATATCATCATCATCTTGTTCCTGCCATAAGGCCAAATAAAAAACATTATTGTGTTGGCCACGCCCGAATGACCCAAATTTTACGAAATTCAGGGTCTGCGATGTAGTTATTTTTTTTTACTACAAGGAACAATATTTTTTTTTTCATGAGCTGATAAGGCTGAAATAGCCTTGTACTAGGCTAGGAGGCCAAGGTCTAGCTTATTTTAGTGCGCGATACAAATCCAAAATTGTTGTATTACTTTGTGTATTTTGTACTTTTTAAGGGTAAACACATTTTTGGTTTAAAAAAAAAGTTTTCCTACCGACCTATCCATTTTTTGGATTTTCCTAAAAAGTGGCCAACACAAAATTTTTTTTTTTTTGGCCTAATCAGAATTTATCATTCTCTACACCCCATTATTGAATGAATAGATTTTAATGAACTGTTATTATTAGGGTGTGAGGAGCATCTTGGCTGGAGAAGAACAAGAATCTGAAATGCTGCCGCTGTATGTCATTCATAATAAATATCTACAAAAATGGCTTATTTCAGATCCAGGCACCGAGAAGGTAAGTATTTTTTGTTTCATTTTTACTTAATTTATAGATTTCACTGTATGAGGATTAGGAGGTTTTTGGTGTTCCTTTGGCTTGCTGTAGTTTGAATTTTGGGTTCTGCCGCTGAATGTAGTTATCTACATTTGGCCATAAAACAAAGTCTGCTACCTGCATAGATGTTCTGATCTTACACAGTTTTACTAATCCATAATTGAATCTTTTTTCCTGTTTATATTTCAGATAGTCTATGAAGTTAATGTTGAAGAAATGCTTCTTAATGAATTGAGTAAAGTAAGTGGCTGCACAGTGGAATGATAATAGATTTTTTTTTTAAATTATTGAAAATATTTTGCAAGGGTGAAAGCCCTATCAGTGAAAGCATTACTTTTCATTGAGGTCCTCGAACAAGACAAAAGAAATATTGGAACAATAGAACGTAAAATACATATGCAAGGTGCTTTAAACTTCTGTACAGTATCCTCATCCTTTTTTCAGGATTCTTCTGATAGTGACATGAATGTACATTTGATTAGCGGCCATTTATCTGGGTAGGTTGAACTCGCATGTTTTTCATTTTAAGAGGCTATACAAGATTATAATATAAACATTGTGTCTAAGTATTCTATTGAAATATAGTATTAGATG
>NW_022713530.1:590259-602659 GCF_011630105.1 Anneissia japonica
CATCATATGCGTACATTTTTTTAAAAAAGAAAAATAGTTATCTTAAAATGATAAGGAACACTCCTGAAAAAGATGATAGGTCTAGATGACTCCTAAAATTCATCATGTTCGTTTTCAGTGACACATTGGTTGTACTATGTGGATTTTACAGCAAGTCATCCCCATCTGTCTTGCGCTTCGCACTCGGTTAGTGTCTCATGTGTATTATACCCATCTTAGCCCATTTCATTTCGTTTCATTTATTTTGTCTCAGTAAAATACATAAAAACAACAACCGGTTATAATAGAACATAGTAAAAGTATGAAATATCTGAAACAGGCCTAGACAGGATTTCTAAAAGTGAACCAAATCAGTGTCAAGTAGGTCTCCTAGTGCACTATTGTGAATACACTTTGTTACAATAAACAGGAATGATCATAAATATATAAATCAAGCATTTTAAAAAAATGGAAAAGTTTAATGGAAGTTAGCTCACATTTTTTGTTAACATACTCAAATTCCAGTTGAGATATAAAACTTGTTCTTGCCTTGACAGTGTTTCTGATAATTCTGTTTTTCTGTTTTTGACATTTCAGCAAGCTTCGATGTAAGTCAAAGTGCACCACCAACCAGCCTACAGTCGTTCAATCTCACCCCTTACCAGATACCCTTTCAGGTCAGTCAACTTTTGCCATTGATGCTTTCAAATCTAAAATTGTAATTACTGTTTTTTTCAGCTTGTTGTGAAGGATCCATCAGTGTTTCAAAATCTTGAAGTTAAACATTGCAATTTATTGACAACTTTTTCCAGTTGCACTAATACTGATACTTCATCTTGAATTGCTCATTTTTAAATAAAGAAAACTAATAAATTCAGTAAGATACCAATGAATGGCTAAGTTCAGACATGGAGATAAGCTGGGCTTATGTTAAACCCGACTCAACATTAAACCCGGCTTAATTTTTCCTGGGCGTTCAGACTAGCGGGATTAACCAGACGAGAGAATTTGCATATTCATGAACTGTAACAAGAAAACGAGTTTAGAAATATTGTGCGCGAAACATACACTTGTTCAAAGCACACGTAATTGAAAGTTGATTGGTAATTTTTTTACATGAGGCCAACGTAGCTAAAAAGCTAATTAAAGAATATAATTATGGGAAAAAAAACATATTTTGTCATTTTTTCCGGGTTTCGTGGAAACATGTCACAAAATGTTCATAATTGTTAATGTTGAACATTGATGATTTGCTTATGTATAGGAGGAAGATGAAACATACTTAACATACAAGGTACTGCATTCTGGCAACACCTCCTACATCTACAGCCGCAATGTACTATATACTTGTACAGGTAGGAACATATATTGTAGTGGGCATGTTGTTACGATACTTGCTTTCTAATCCTAGGATTCTGGGAATTTTCTCTTGTCTAAAATAATATCTACACTCCATAAGCCTTGTATTGAGACATAAGTCCCACATTCCATTTATTTAGAGGGCCTTAAATATCAGTCAACATCAATCAGTCAGGATTACATATTAATAAATACCTGTACAGCTCAGGTACAAACATACAAATCCATAAACATCAAATATTTACTAGTATTTATACTGTATATAGAACAAACCTGGAAATAGCAATCAATAAATATAAAAATACACCAAAGAGGAATCTAACCAAAAATTTTGAAAATTATTTACCATTTACCAGGTGTCAAACCTAGAAACTTATAACAAACATGGTATGTCAAAACAATACACCACTAATGCTTTGTAGTGAATCTAAATGTTAATATTTCACTATTTCTAATACCAATCTGTAATTGTACATTAATGATTTATAAGTTTCTTTTTAAATTTCTTTCAAGTATCGTTTCTATGTTAAGACATACATTGTGCTTGACTGTTAAAATTCTTTTATTGTTCTAAAATATAATTTGTGTTTTGTTTCCATAGCAACTGATAATGGTCCTGCATTTGACAAGATAGAGTTGAACCAGCCTGGCGATGGAATCCTTGGGGCAGGTGGGTACACCTCACAATTACAGTAGCTCTAATGATAAAGTATTTCTTCTTTTTGTTCTAAATATTTTTAGCCTATATAAAGATTGTAGGTGTATTAATTCATTTGTGTGAAGTTAAATGTGTTAATACTGAATAAATATTTATCCAGAATATACTGTATGTTCCAGGTCTGGCTGTCATCCTTGGGGTTTGGGTTCAAAGCCCTTTATATTCATGTTACATCCTCATTCCTTTATCACTTCTGATTTATCTAATTCCTTAATAGGATTGAGTGAAACATTGCCAGTCTTCTTCACCAATAATTTTGGTCTTGTTTCTGTGAAGGTCAATCAAATGGAAGCAAGGTAAGTTAATATATAATTTTTTTTTGTAGCAATATAAATGTACATTTTATTTAAAAATACGTAGTTAACAGTTGGTGGTATCCTATGTCATTATTGTGATTATTGTTAATAGCATTGTTACTATTATTGATATGGTTGTTGATGTTTTCCTTTTATTAGTATTATTAATTTGTAATATTACGATTATTAATTATATCAATACAAAACCAGATGAAACTATTCAATCATCTATTATCATTATTATTGTTATTATTAATTTATTGTTGAATTATCATTGTTATTATTGTTGTTACTATAATTATTTGTCATGGTTTATAACTATGTATTTATTTGCTTCAATTTATTAGTTACCTTCAAGATGAATCATTTGCAAGTACAAGTGCCAAACTCGAGGTAATGTTTTAATGCATGTATTGTCAATTTGTGCCTCTTTCCTTAACAAACTTGTAAATAGTTTATGCTTCTAATCAAGTTGATTAAATACAACAATTCAATATAGAGTACTGGTACTGGTATGGGCATTTATAATGTGCCTCTTCCTTGCGGTTATAAAGCGCAGTTCCTTTCCCTGGTCATTGGGTCCACATGCTAAGTGTTGCTGCTGGTAATCAGTGCAGGAGCAGGCAACCCTACCAGGTACCCATTTATACTCTTGGGTGGAGAGACGCAATGCAAATAAAGTGTCTTGCTCAAGAACACAAGCGAAATGTGCAGCGAGGGATTGAAACCCCGTTCCCGCTGCGCCAGACCGCAGTAGAGTACTGTACTGTAAAATTGCAATATTCTTGAGGATTGTTACTATACATTGTGAAGAAGAGCAAAGACACTGATGACCATGAGATTTACATTAAGAAGACCGACAAACAACATGAAATTGCCCATGCATCAAACTTAAACTCAAAACAATCATTTGGAAACCCAAAGACTAAAATAACAACTACATTGCATACGTCTACCCTGCACCACTTCATGTGATGAAGAATTGTTTCCTTGTTTTCCTTACAGCAATCAATGGCACCAGTGCCAACAATTTCAGAAATAAGTGACATTGCTGTTGATAAAGTCACCGGACTTAAGAGTGTGTTCATAAAGGCATGTGGTCACAAAAAGGTAAACTTTTTCTCATTTTGTAGAAAAAATTGACTATTATTTTTTTCTTAGGACCTGTTTTTACTGCAATAAAACATAATTGTTAAATAAATCTGTATTTTGTTACACAGTATAAACATATCCATAAAACAAACTTGTTAAATGCTGTTACAAAACATGAATTTAAAAATACTTTTAACTGCAACACAAAATAGTATTTTCAAAATTGACCTCATGACCTATATTTGCATATTCACATTTTTCTGAACTTATATAATTTGTTTATATTATTTTTTGTCACTAAAGGATGTTGCTGAATCCCTATTGGAGAAGATATTCCCTAATATATTTGAGTCTGCACCCCAAGCCAACTCCTCATTGGATCAGACCGTTGTGAAGATAAGTCAGGATGTGATAGACGACTTCCCAGCCTCTGACCCACGCTGGGCTGACTCAGTACCTGGGGGTAAGTCATTTATCCACTTTGTAATATATTATGTTGGTCAAAAGCATGGTTTCCATGAAATTGCTACACTGTCGCTGTAGTGTTTACACTGTCCCTTATGCAATTGGGGAGGCTCTTTGTTTTGCCCAACCAATCAATATCAGCAAATGCTTTCATCGATAGCATGTAGCAATTTCATAAAAACTAGGCTTGACACAGTGGTAATGCTTCAAAAGGTCAAGGGTCAAAACTGTTTTTTTTTTCTGTGACTTCGAGCAAGGGACATCATCTGTAGGATTGCGATTATCCACAGGTTCACACAGCTGGGATTGGAATGATGTTTACTTCAGCAGTATTTATATCTTCTTTTTTAATACTCTTTTAAAATTTTTTTTGCAGACCCCTCATCTACAACAAGTTCTGTGATCATTCTCCACCAATTAGAAGACAAGCTCAAAGTTCATGATCAATTCATCTTTTTCCTCAAGTCCATGTCCATTTGGAATAAGGTAAAGTTAATTATCTTTTACTATGTGTTTGGAATAAAATCAAGGTGTGGTTAAATGTATTTAAAGCAGGGAATTGGGAAAAGCATTTCTAGTCATCATGAGTAGGTTGATTGGGATGGGCAGGGGAAAGGAAGCAGGGTGGGCAGGGGAAAGGAAGCAGGATGGGCAGGGGAAAGAAAGCAGGATGGGCAGGGGAACAGAAACAAGATAGGCAGGGGAACGGAAGCAGGATGGGAAGGGGTGAGGATAGCCAGTGAATTGCTGTAGTTTTGACAATGTAACTATAACACCAAACATCACAACTTGTCTCATTAATTAATCACCTTTTTTCTTTGTGTTAGCTACATTCTGTTATTGTGAGAAACAAACCAATGAGTACTTATATGGTGTTATGTGAACATGCTGAGAAAATAGTAGCTGCCATTGCTCTGAGGAACCTTCATACTTTGTAAGTAGCTCATTTAAATTTAAATTATTTTATTCATCAATCAATAAAATAGACAAAAAGACATAAATATAATATAAAATGTTGAAAAGAACAATTAAAAAAAAAAACCAAATACTCAAAAGAGCTTGTAAATCAAGTGTCTTAAATATAAAAAACAATATTATAATGTTTAAAATGCAAAAATATAGTGAAAAAAAACTCAAACAATAACTGTAATAAATTCAATAAGTAAATAAATGTCATACAAAAAACATACAAAAAAAAACATGCAGACTCACAACACACACAAAAGCGAAAATACCTGGAATCAGGTAAATATATTGGCCAATAAGTGAATAAATATAAATAAGCAAATAAGTAAATAGTTAATAGTTAAGATACTTATTTTCTACTCCCATAGTTCTGGCTTCAGTCCTCTAAAAAGTATCAGGATTTTCCTCACAACCAAAAATGACTCCATCCACTAAGGAATTGGATGCCATGCATATCATTTTATTATGTTATTTATGCACCATCTGATTATGTTAATATTAACTGTTTTGCTGAAGTTTATCATTTTATTTTATATAATTAACAGACATCCTAACTTGGTTGATGCAGCCATTGTACAAGTTATTCAAAGCCGTGGTTCTACAAGAGTTCCGTCAGGTCTCACTGTTCAGGACGTGTTTTACAGACAGGTTAGTCAGCCTTCTGAAACTAGTGTGTAATATACCATAATTATCAATGATAAGGTCAGTCTGAATGTATGTACAAAGAAGCCCATATTATCTTGATTATTAGCCCATGGGCTTCTTTTTGAGATGGGCTTCTTTTCGAGATTACTTTTGCAAACTGAAGAAGGGTGCTGATTTTCGAGTCTGGATTAAGCCCATTTGGCTTCTATTGGATGTTTGACAGTAGTTTAGTTTTATAAAAATCTGTTCAAATCATTATGGGGATATCCATTTTTCTCATTTTTTATTTTATTAAACAGCAATGCCCTGTTAATTTAAGAGTGTATTATCAATGTGGCATTATAGTTAAGTTGGTTGAGCAACCTGACAATATTCAGGGGGTCTTGGTTTCAAATCCTGATTTAGACAATACATATTTCAACAAACCTTTTATTAACAGCAATACACCTCATCCAAATTTCTGTGCACCACATATAGAATTAAGACTTGATTATATATTTGTTTATCTTCAGAAGAGGCCAGTAATTTTGTTCATATTTACAGGTATCAAGAATTAATGAAATATTAGAACATCTGTTCGACTACGAGAAAGCAATGCTGTCTGCAGAGTCGAGCCCACCTGGACAGCACATGCAGATCATTGTGGCTGTCAATGAAATCTTTGAGGTGAGAAATAGATTTTTGTGGTTGTTTTTTACTTATTTGTTTATAGGTTATTTTAATTATCTTTAGTTTTTTATCGTCTAAATTTACAGGGTATGTTGCAGAAGGCATGTCAGTTTCGTTCATCCAAGTCACTAGTCTACCAATCAGATGATAATATAGTCACTTTACAGCTCCAGTGCTTCCCGTGGACAGGTTAGTCAGTAATTTGTTATTTGTCTTTTCTCAGCCCTTCAGATGAAACACAAGAAGAGCAGTGATAGAATTGAACGACAGACCTAAGAATCTCTATTTTTTAGATTGCACATAGTAGCTACGGTGAGTCCAGCCACCTGGGCTGAATACCAAAGGATTTTGGAATGTTAATGACAGATTATGCCAAGTTTACTTTTGTAAAAATTAACTTGAAATAATACTATATATAGGAATTTATTTACTCTCTCCAACATGTTACTGTTCTGAATGCTAAGTACGATAACACTTCAGGTAGGACAAAAACATCATTTCTATAAAATTTTCTGATGCAAACCACCATCAAATAATGTTATAACAACAACTTATTTTAAAACAAATTAAAACATATTGATGTTTTCACAAGGGCATTTTACTTATTAATATACTTTACACATTTAATACACAAAGATAAACACAAAGAAAAATGTTTACAAGATAATGAAAATCTATAGATAAACGATCATAACATTTATTTATAAAGAGAAAAAAATGGGCTTTTACATCCCAGTGCACCATACAAAAAATACTTTTCATTTGCCTAATTAAAGATATATGAATGGGTCTTAGAGTTTGCTTTATACCAAATCCGACCAGGCTGTAGATAGTTTTTCACTGTTGATTGAGTGTGAAGTACTGTAGGTCATGTTGTGTTTCAGCTTTAGGTGCAAGAAGGCTACAACATTAAACAAATGTTGAATTTGCAAAAAACCATTCTCCATTTTTTTGTGAAGTCAACCAAAGCAATGTACTTGGTTGCTTAAAAATGAATATTGTATCCATGGTTACATTATAATTTTACCATTATTTTACATACTGCATGTTATTTTGAATCAACATGCATATGTAAAAGTGTACAAATTTGTCTACCTCCTTCCCCCTAGCATAATGTTTGTACACTTGTGATGTTGATAATGTTGAAGGAGTCCTTAATAAACAGATTTTTAAAAACGATTCTGGTTCCGTTATCTTTCAGCTTCGGAGGGGGCACGTGGTGTGAGAACATTGCTTAGTCAACAGGTAAGAAAATTAGTACTGAAGAGAAACTTAATGACTAAACCCAGGCACAAACTGCATTGTACAACGGTTGTATATACACTTCAGCCAACAATTCCGTTTTTTTTTAAACCAAAATTAAAGAGTGTGACCCGTCAAACGGCTGATTTTAGGGGCCCTCTTAAAAAATATAATGAAATAATGTGATGCTTTATAAACTATGTGTTTTAGTGAGGAAAAAATCCTGTGCTGCCAAAGGAATTGAACCCAATGCTGTGGCATTGAAAGGCAAGCACCTTAACTATCAAGCACTTAACCACCACCTACATCTCCACTCCAATGACTTTCCACACAGACCCTGTGGGCGCTTGTTGGTGCCATTCTGGGCCGTCATTATTAAAAACGTTTTGTTGCCCGCCTCGTTGTGTTCTTCATGTCATGTATAGTATTAATTTTAAACCTTGTATAAAAATTATAATAATATCTATAGGGTATAATTTGTTTATACATTGCTTAGCAACCCAAACAGCATAAAGCACTGTATTATCCATGTTGCAAGTGAAATGTTTGATTGGATTCTGATAATAGTGTCATTGATTCACAGCGAATAAACTCATCCTCTAGGTTTCAGTAAAATCATCTTCATTCTCAATTTGAAATCATCCTGATACAACAGGCATGGATTTATTAGACTTCGCACAGTTTGCCATGGCGAGGGTCAGAGCAAGAAATATATTTTTTTAATACAAAAAGAACATTATATTCGAATTTCAGTGCCATTTCCGACTAGCTAGAGGTGCCATAATAATAAATTAGGTGTTATAGACCCCTAATCTGTGAAAGTCCTTCCTTGGTCCCTCAATTTCGAATTCCTGAATCCACCACTAGTGGCCACTAAGGGCCGCTGGTTGGCCCCTGTTCCTTATTTTTTTTTTTTCAAAACTTCAAAAAAATTGGAAAAAAAGAAAATCAGATTAAGTCTGAGAGTGCCATTTCCAACCATCTAGAGGTGCCATAATCATAATTTTTTTTACCTCAGCCCCAACAATGGTGGGGCTGAGGTGGTATAGACTGTCAATCTGTGAAAGTCCATCCCTGGCCCCTCCCACCCATTTTCTGGATCCGCCACTGAAAACCGTTTAATACTGTTCATATCCCCTGCCCCTAATTTTTCCAAACTTTATAAAAAAAAAAATTGGGATAAAAGAAAATTATATTAAGTCTATTAAGAGAGTGAAATTTATGGCCATCTAGAGGGTCAATAATCATAAATTTTTCTTACCTCAGCCCCAACCATGGTAGGGTGCATACCCCCCCCCCCACCTTGCCATTTTGGTCCACTGTCTACAGAAAAGGCACCCACCCAAAAAAAAGCCTGCATACAGGCCTGTATATAGTAATATTAATTGACCACAGTAGTTAATGTGCACTTTGAGTAATACCATTGTCATAGTGCCACTGAACATTGCCTTCTGCCGTGGATACTGGTGCCATACAAATCCTTGTTGATTGATTGATTGATTGATTGATAATTTAAATTGGTTATAAGGTAATCTGCAATGTCATACCTACAGCAAACACACCACATGAGAATTAATTTGATTAAAAACAGCACATCTCAGAGTCATCTAGAGTGATAAACAAGCCTGAGGCCGAATTCGCTAAGATTTAAGTGGAAGCAGAAAGTCTTTTATTCCAAACTCCTCCGTATCAATTGATAATGCATGCACATGTTGTACCCTGTGTATTCACAATAGCCGACAATATGTATAGTTTATTGTTATTCATGTTGTATTCTATATTCATTCGTGTTTTCTAATTAAAGCGTCTTGCACTCTGTTTATTTATTCATGGAGCAATAAGCATCCCGATCTATTTAGTTATGACATAGATATGAAATTTTGAACAATTTATTTTTCCATTTTCGCAATATTTTGTATTATTAACATGATTTTAAAATACTTTAATCATTATTTTGTACTAATGATTCTGCGCTCAGTTACAGAATTTTTAACCTCGGTGCTTCTCTGTGGCCACTCTTTACTATTTAGTAGGGCCAGACCTTATATCTCTTTTGTGAATAGGCCAAATTAGAGTATAGGATACCCTGTAAATAAAGGTATCTTCAAAGATATCTTCCTATTACAGGAGAGGCCTTCATAAACATCCCCCCCAGTGACCAAGTCAGCCATGGGCAGGGGATTGGCCTGCTGTGAACCTTTTTTAATAACAATTATACCATGAAAGCATGTGTTTTAAACACATGATACTTTTTATCAACCCAAAGGCTAAATATATGCAAAATCAAGGGATTTTAAAGAATTGTTTTTACTGATTAGTATGATTATAATTATTATATTTAATGATAATTAATAGTAACACAAACTAATGTAATGTAATGTAATGCTAAGTCTACAAACTATGGTATGTAGTCACAAACATAGTATATTTTTTTTTTTCTGGTAGCATGCAATCACACTTAGCAAAGGACTTCCAGAAGTAAGCAACACACAACAGAAGCGTACTCTCTTTCAGCAGTTAGTGGACATAATTGAAATAATCTTGAATGGCTTCCTAGCTCAGCTGAATTCACTCAAAGATGATGTCGGTGAAGATGACAACCAGTACTCGCAGCTCTTACATAAGTATCAACAGGAACGCTATAACCTGATTATGCCACTCGGTAAGACTGCCCCCATTATAGTCGGTCACTGCTTTAGAAACGAATGGTATTAGTATATATTTTCATGCCAGACTATTTCAATAATCTGCTAATTTGGCAAGAATCCTTATTACATATTCCAGTAGTTCCCAACCATCGTGCGTACGCAGACCGCAGACTCCTCGGGACATGTCAAAAGTCTTCATGGACCCCCCCCCCCATGTTTAAGTATTACTCATTGTCGATGTTCAATGCCAGTTAAAACAATTTACAGCGAACGAATCTTATACCGATGTCAAAGGTATTTTATTATTGATAAGGCACCTACTGATTAATAGTAATATAATTAATATAATAATATAATTAATAATAATAAATAATAATTAATAATATTAATAATATGCGCTATGTCACACTTATATTTTTTTGTGTTATTTTCCCCTTAATATTGTTTTAAATTGTTCCCTAATTTCTCCATTGTCTAAGTTCCACTTAAGGTAGAGGTAGGTATTAGTAACATAATAATAATAATAATAATATTAATAATAATAATAGTAATAATATATTAATATAATTAATTTGTAATTCTTCCAAATAGTAATATGTTTATCAAAATAAAAAAAAAGAAAAATTAAGGAATTATGAAAAATTCTAGCTGACCCCAACATTTTTCGCGGACCCCAACATTTTTGGAGACCTCCTGTGGAACCCCAGTTATTTTTTGTAGACCTCAGGTTAGGAACAACTGATACAATAGCAAACTTTAAAGACTCTCCCTTTAAGCATGATTGTTATTGATGTTAGAATGTATTTGTATTATAGCAGCGTGTGTAATAATAAATTACCCAAGCTTTAAACTTGGAAAAAATGCCTACGTATTTTTGCAGTTGTATTTTTCTATTTTTGGTGAAAGTCCTCCTTTATATTTCAGTAATATTTATTCATGAATTATTTGGCTTGTTCATTTTATATCATCCTATTCATTTATATTGCAAAACTTTCAGTGAAATTTTTCTTGACTTAAATTTGAATATATGTATATATTTATAGTACATGTCTTCATGTTTATTTTTCGGACACTCCGCCATTGTGAATGTCACTGTAATTATAGTAAAGTACCAATAAAATTATTAGTTACTATAGCACCGTTACTTACCGTAACTATCATTTCATAATTTTTAGTTGATTTAGGGCAGAACGACAAAGTAGCGTATTTGGCGGAGAAATTCTGTGATTTTGGTATCCTTGTCCGTCTTTGTGAAGCCACAAATGATAATGCAAGACTACAGCGGTATATGAATCAGTTTGCAGACAGGGTGAGTTGATATTTATTTTAAAAAAAATTTAATTCATTGATGCTCCAAAAGGAATTTTTTAATTTTCCATACCCTGGTCAGTCATTCCTTTAGCTGTTTACAAAAACATTGGTAGTTTAATGTGCAAATATTTGGATGATTTGCTATTCTGTATGATTATGAATGCAGTGGTTGATCTGGGGGAGGGATGGAAGAGGGTGATGAAAATGTTAGTTTTCTTTTTTTCCAGCTTCACATTTCTATTTGGTAGTTATTTGGGGTTGCGGAGGGTAGCACATTTCTATGTGGTAGTTATTTGTGGGTGGGGAAGGAGGGTGAACATGTTTGTTTCCTTTTTCTCTACTTCACATTTCCATTTGCTAATTATTTAAATTTTGAGTAATTGAAAATCTATATTTTAATAAATATTTTTTAGGGGTTTTCAGAGTTTCTGTTCAAGTACTACATGGATGAAGGTGAGTATGTATGCGTATTATGTTGTTTGCTATACAGGGGAAGATTTAGGGGGCAGGTCCCCCTTTTGGAAAGTTGGGAAAAGAAAGAAAAAGAAATAATTGATCAGCCAAATGCCTTAGAAGTTACTTTCAACGGTATAGAAAACAAAAAATTTGCGAGGGAATTCTCCTTGTCCCCCTAGTGTATAGTTGTCTCGATCGTCTCCACTTCCCCCCCCCCCCCCCCCTTCGAACATCTCAGGATCCGCCCCTATTATAAGATATAATGAAATTGATAATTTGTCCCTCTGTATTTTTCTTCGACCCCTCTAAGCTTTCCTGTTATTAAAATAATGCATCTGCTTCAATGACATTTTTTCATGCTTGTTTCTGTTAACAGGTAAAAGGGGAAAACTCTTATCACATTCATTTGGCCGTCAACAAGAGCTGGCTAATTTTCTTGAATCGCACGACAACCTTAGTTGGTTACATCACATTCACACCAATGACTATACACAGGTAGGTACTGGACAGCTTAGCAGCTGAACTTAGTTGGTTCAGCTGGTGGTAGCCACAGT
>NW_022713530.1:602920-611543 GCF_011630105.1 Anneissia japonica
CAAGTTATTTTAGACCCTATAAAAAAATAATAGAATACTTCAGAACTTGACTATACAGTATTTGCATAATATACGTATATGAATATACATATATAATATGTGTGTAAGCAGTTGCAGTATAAATTCATATTATCATAATTATTATAACATTAAAATTATGTTTTAATAGGCACATGAAACTCTGTGGAGGATAGGTCAAGAAGAGGTCAACTCTCTTTCAAAGAAAAAGGTAATTGGTATAAGGAGTTTGTGTACCTAGTATAAAATGAACATTCAGATTTGGAATGTATTGGTCACTACTGAATTTCTGGTGTAAGATTACTTGCAAAGTTGCAGGGATAGCAGGTTTAATGCTCACCTCTCATATGACTACTTTTGGAGCACTCAAGTGACCACTCTCATGTATTTCATATCAATATATGAAGCTTTTACATTTACTGCAAATGTTAAATGATTAGCAATACAAGTATAAGTCTACATGCTTCAAAGCCTGTATTAGGAATATTCTACATATTATTGTATTACTATAGTTAATAGTATTAAAATTTGTATTATTATTGTCATCATTGTTATTATTGATATTAATATTGTTTTGATGTGTGCTTGCATTAAGAAAATATCATGGGAGTGATGTTATGCCTTACCTGTTGGGTTATCATACTGAATACTCAGTACATTTCCAAATATGTGTGAAAAAAAAAGTCAGGTAGGGCAAAACATCATTCATCAATATTAATATGGTTGTTGTTAGTATTAATAGTGATGTGCTACATAAATATTCTTTTTGTGATAAACAGCAATTTCGTTTATGTTTTTTGCCAACTTTAGACTCTGCTTAGCTTGAGTAAGTTGTCAATGTTAGCAAGTGAGAATCCAGTACAGAAGAACATTGATGGTAGGTCAAAAATATAGTAAAGGTTTCCCTCCAAGCAGCTTTCTTCTCTAATTAAAATAATGAAGACCACAGAAAAGTTGTCTTTTATTAGAGGTGGTATGTAATTTGGAGTGGTCTTTAATTAGATGGAAATCTGTATTCATGGTATATAAATCCATTGTGGGGTTTACTTTTGTTTTAACTTGTAAAATCTATGTTACAAAAAACACTAAAGAATTAACTAAGCATTGTAAACACATACTAAGTCCAAACACTTACCAATTTGGTAAGTGTTCAACACTGCATGCCAGTGTTGAAGTTCAAGAAATATAAGCAATTATCGGTTTAATATGACAAGTCACATAGTAAATTTTGTAGTGCATGTTCATTATAATCATTCTCTTTATAATTCTAGAAAAAAAAATCACATTAGATAATACTGTAATAATTAAATAGGTAGGCTGGATTACTGTATGCATGCTTTGACCTTTGACATACATGTGCAGAAGTGAATCTATGAGATGGCTTAATATGTTTTGTTTGTTTAATTATTAGCAATTATGAATTTTTTTTGTAAATTTAATTAATAATTAGCAATTAAAAAATTTCTTGTAAATATAACGTTTTCATTTTTTTCAGCGCCGTTTGATTATTTTTTTATGAATGTGCAATAAATACCTCAAATTAAATTGAAAATTGAATTGAATATGTTTTGTTTATATTTAATATTTGTGTTCTTTATATTTAGATTTGAATACACAGTTGGATATTATACTTCACCAGGAAACATTACCTCAACCTATCTTGCAGGTCAGATTTGAAAATCGGAAAAGAAATACACTTGATTATTACTGCCAAATATATATGACTTTAAAATTTAATTAACGTTATTTATAACAAAAGTAGGTAACAGTTATAAGATTAATGAAAATTACCTATAGGGAGTCGAGGAGATGTTTCTTAACATCTAGTTTTATTGTTTTGACCAGGAGCTGAATATGGAACTAAATGAAATGCCACCCATGGAGCCAGCCAATCTTATTCAGGTAGCTTTGTCTTTTATAATTTTGTTTTAGTTTATCTTTGTGTCTATATCCATTGGTAACTATGGATGGACAAAAGCATGGCAGCCTTCTTTGCTTTGTGTTAATCTACGTAAATATACAGTCGTGATGTGATGTCATCTTGACCATATTTAGGCATGTCAAATATTGTTTTTTTTAAATAAAATTTGGTGGGTCTTGGACCGGACCAGTGGCGGCGCTACGGGGGTTTGAGGGAAGGAAAACCACAATTCGTCGGGGAGAAAGAAATTTTCAAAAAGATTATATGTATTTTGTACATATTAATAGACTCTAAAATCGATTAAATTAGACTTTATACCCCTACATTTTCATATTTTCGGGGGACTACATCCCTGGATCACTTTTGAAAGGCTTTTATCGACGCCCGATATTCATCCATCAACAACAGAACACAGTAATACAAATGTAAATTCATTGTTTTAATATCTGTACAAGTTTTGTACTCGCACACTATACTGTCTTTACCGTGTCTATTTGGCAATTCTAGATAAAACAAATTATGAAAATATACAAAAATAGGAGCCGTTTGAATTTTAAAATTGTACAAATCGTGAAGTACATTTAAAAAACTTTTCCTTCAATTCTTTTTAATGCTTTTTTAAGCTCTGGAAACTCAAGTCTCATAGCGTTTTCTTGAAGGATTCAAAAATGTGTTTCAAGTAGTAATGTTGCGAGATCATACATAGTGTATTATATCCCTTCAGGCCCTAGGCTAGTGTAACCTACATTTGAAGTGCATTGCACCACTAATTACATGTCTTTAAAGATGATAACAATGGACAACACTAGTATATTTTTATTATCTGTTTAGCTTACTGTACATACATACAATTTCATCATGAAGATTGTTTGCTTTCAATAGTTGTTTCATTGCTGTTTCTTTCAATATTGAAATTGTAGCGGAGAATTGTTTGTTATTAGGCCTTCACTTGTTTGTTTTTCTTTTTCTTTTGGCAAACTAAGATTTGTAAGGTGCTCTGTTGTAGAGCGCCTTATAAGACGCCTTATAAGAATGTCAAAATAAATAAATCGATTGTAGAGAAGTGCAAAGCACCAACACTAATCATGTGTCTTTGTAGACTTTAGAGGATAACAATGGACAACTGGAGTGTATGAAGATTGTTTGCTTTCAATGAAATTATGGTTGTTTCATTGCTGTTACTTTCAATATTGAAATTGTACTTTATAGCATTTCCAAGTAATGCAATCAACAGAAGATTATGATATGTTTACTTGTTGACTAAGAATGTGGCAACATAATTATCCATGAAACAATCATCATTCAAAGACAGTTGCATGAATTTGATAATGTTCTTACCACAGCTAGTGAGGTGTGGCACACTAGGCGAGTTTCTACTGAATATCGAGAAAGAAACGGTTCTCTTTTCATTGGTTGATTACCAGATTAGCAAAATAAGAACCGCGTTGCAACTGTATTTTGACTCCACATGAAACTGTTACCGTCTGATATTCTACATTATACATGACCTTTATAATAATTAAGTTTTAACAAGGCAACTATATTTTCGCACAACTATCAAGATACAAACAATGATGATTCATCCTATCATCTGAATACCATATGTTGATATTCAAATTAAACCGTGGTTAAACTTTTGTTCTCACAGTACTTAACAAATGAGAATATTTCATTGTCTTGTTAACAGAAGCTTAATATTTATTTTACTGATTCCTCTTAATAATAAATTATAATATCGTTGGTACTGTCAGTGATAGGCCTACTACTGTATCACTGAATGGACTGGTGGAAACTACGAACTTAAGAAAATGTCCAAAGGTAAAAGCGTGTAGGAGACCTATATTATTGATATGAGAAGTATCTGATAAAAATGAACTATCAATTACGTCCATTTCAACAATTCTAGTGGTACTAAACATAGGCCTAGCCTATTGGCTAATTTGACCGTAGGTCAAATTAGGCTGCTATTTATGTTGGAGCTAAAAACTACCCCACAAAGAAGGGTTCTTTTGTTCGAAGAATGGTTCTTTGGCGTTTCCGAAACGGTATTGATTCCATGCCAAAGAACTTTGGGAAGCCAAAAAAAAAAATTTTCTTTTTGTAAGCCTTGTTTCTACTGCCACAAAGAACAGTTCTTAAAAGAACGGTTCTTTCTCGTCAGTAGAATTAGGCCCACTCCTACTATATTTCTCTGTTGGTAACTTTTGGTAAATTATCTGAATATTATCCATGTAAAACAGCTGATGATTCAGATTTCTAAATTTACTCTCTAATTAGTCACCATACATTGGCTTTAGAGTTCAGTTCTATTCCATCTTCTGGTCTCTGTGTTTCAGCTAGAGTAGGGATTGTCTCTCGATGTACTGTCCAATCACCATCAGGAGAACCCGACTGGAAATAAGGTTTCGGACTTCCGTGGGTTATCATTCATGTCCAATCCATTTAAATTTATCACTACAAGTTGCCATCTGGATAAAATATTTAGAATTGATTTTATTTAATTCAATTCCAATCTTTCCTTATTCTGGAAATATTCTTTTAATACAAAAGTACTGGTCTCCCAAGAACTCCAGATTGAACAGTAGAGAGCATTCGATTGCATAACAACGATAAGACATGGAACATAAAGTCATCTGTGCATGCAAAAACGTTTTCGTGATCGTGTGGATTCTAGGACGAAATTTAGCCAAATCTACGTTGTGCAAAGAATGCATGAGTCTGTTGTAGTGTCACGTCATCGCGTAAATCGAAGGCAAAATAAATATGTTGAAAATATATTATCAGTTATTGTACTTTCAAATTTAATAGCTTTACATCAGTGATGCTAACTGCGATGCAAATGAGTATGACTTTAAGAAGGCTCTGGACCTACTGCAGTTTGTCTCGCAAGATGACCCCACCTACCATACACTCAAACTTAACATCTGGTGCTCAGCAATACTTAAGGACCAGTAAGTCAGACTCTGTTTTATTTCATTAATCCTTTATTCTAATAGGATTATTTGGTTATTGCAGCTGTCCAAAGACTTGCAATTCAGCAAAAAAAAAAAAAAAAAGAAGTGTTTAAACAGATCTTCCAGATGTAGCTTCTTCCAACTTGCGACCTGCCTTTGATTCACTGTACATATTGCCTGTGTCCTTGGGCAAGCTGCTTTATCAATGGGTGTCATTCCCTCTATTAATGTGTTTTTTTCTTGTTTTATTTATGTATCCATTTTTTTGTTGTCTTCTTATCCTCATTCATTTGCGCTATACAGTATATATATCCATCTATTATTATTATATAAGATGTCTGTTATTTTCTCCAGATGGTCAGGAGTGGAGGGCATTGATCCCATCTCAAAGTGCAAGCAAACTGTGTTTTTCAAAACACTTGAAATGGCCCTTGCAGAAGGTAAATATAAGAACCATTGCAATTATATAGTTTTGAAAATTATATTTATTGTTTTGCCCAACTACATTGTCACTAAAAAGGAAGGTCGATGGATCAAAATGTTGATTTTCCAACTCTAGCTTTTAAAAATATGATATCAATCTGGCTTGACTTGGTCAGTACAACATTTTCATATGATAAAGTGATATAAAGGTAATATGTTTCAAATGTTATAAGGAGATTTAAATCTTTATTTTAGATGTATATTTGTAATAATTATGGGCTATGTTCTCACACAGCTGCTAACGGTTAGCAGGATCCGGATCCTGCTAACCATTAGCTGCTGTGCGTCCATCCGAGAAAATCCGGATACCAAAAATATGATGATCGAATCACTGGCCAATAAGAAACTGGAAATTGTAAACGCATACGTGTGATTGGTTGATGATAGAAACACGCTCACTTGCTAACCGATAGCGCTTGCTAACTGTTAGCGGTATCCGGATACCACTAACGGTTAACGCTAACCAATCGGGCGTTCTCAGGCAGGTGCTAACAGTTAGGGCTAACGGTTAACTCCCGATCCGGATACTAGGGCTCTCGTGAGAACCAGGCTATAATCAATGTTAATTAATAATATAATAATTATTAGTATTGATATATAGGTAGTAATGTTATAAATATAGGTATTGAATAGTAAATATACTAATGATAATGTATGTAAAATTATAATTATTATAACTAATATTAATAATAATAATAATTATTTAATAACATTGATTATAGTTAATTATAATTAATGTATTTGATGCTCTTTTAAAGGAATGACAGATGGAGAATTGCTTCCAGATGTAAATACACTGTTGTCGTGCCAACAACTTGATAGGTTGCATGATGATAGACAGTTCAACTTCTTAATCAAAGCGGCTTTCGAACATCTGCAGCGACCATGTCTGTGAACTACTCGCTGAGGCGACCAAATCCTATACCAACTCACTGCAGTGACCCAAGTCCTTTAGTGACGCACTGTAGTCACCAAGTCTTTGAACGACTCATTGCAGATTAATAGATGCATCACGGAGCAATCATAGGAATAGATTTTCCTTGGGATCTGGAGCAATGGTAGAGCCTAGAGCCTGCTGGGGATGGGGGAGAAGGGAAGTGTGCCATGATTAATTAATAATGTGACACATCATGGAAAAATCACATGAATAGATTTTGCTTGGATTCTATGGCAATGGTAGAGCCTAGACCCTTTTCTGGATGTGGGGAGAAGGGAATTGTTCCACGTTTAATTAATAAGTCTATGTGATACATCATGGAACAATCACAGGAATTGAGATTTAAGGAATATTGTTGAATATGAAAAAGAATCCTTGAAATTTTGCATCAGAGAGTAAAATTAACTCTTCTATTGGCATTTATTTAATGTAAAAGTTCATTGCATAATGTGTCACATAATGTGTTCACTGCATAATATATGAGGTTACCATCCCAAAACCAGCTTACTATCTCTAGTTGTTAAACTCTGTAATTAGCATAAGAATGTGCCAGTATTGTATACTTTTGTACAGAGAAGCTGTAATACTTTTACTCATAACGTTGGCAATAATAAGTCGATTGGTTACTGGTGCTGGTTTTTGCATGGAAGGACACATCATTGTTTTTATAATAAACTTTTTCGTCATGAAGTATAGGACCCTATTTGAAATGCTTGGACACCTGTGAATTTCTCAACAATTATTTTTGACATTGCAGATTTCTAGATCAATCTCAAATGAAATAGCATTAAATTGTGTGAAAAAAAAAACTTGTTTATTATTGTAGTCGTTGCAATCATTTAATTACCTCCGCCAAAGAAGGTTAATTATGTAATAATTACTGCTTTTATGTCTGTTAGCAAGATTACGCAAAAGCTAATGAATGGATCATCATAAAATATAGTGGACTGGTGCATAATATTTGAAAAAGGAGATTGTTAATTTTTGTAAAGAAAAGGTTGAAGGACAAGGCCAAAGTCACATAAATTTCATTGTTTACCCTAAACATAAAAGATAATAATGGAATGGCCCATAATACACAGTCTGTGTATTGTTAGGTATTCAGGTACAGGGCACAGTTATGCACTCCGTAGAGTGACTGCTCTAGTTTGTAGATACCTCTCATCCTAAAAATTATTATTTACCAGTGAATCTGTCCCTCAATGACACTATTAAGTGAAAAGGCTATATAGCTAATGTGAAAAAAAAGAGAAAAAAATAATTGGCAACTTTTTCTTACTTTACTCCTACTCTGAGTTCTTAACGTTTTTTTTTTAAATATGAATTATTAACTTGCCAGTCTTCTCTGGTTTTAAGTGTGTATATTTATTCTTATTACTTGATACTGTTCTTGTTAATAACGTATTCTCTGTCATAAGCTAAACAATTGAAATTTATTTCTATTAAGTTACAATTAATAATTTGAATGAAAAAAAAATCCAAGATAGTTAAATATACCTTTCTTATATTCTTGTGCATGGACCCTTAATATCAGTTGTAATTTATTCATAACTTACCTCCAGGTAGAACACACAGAAATTCAATATACCATAGTGTACATCATGGAGGAATTAGTTGGTGTACATCTAAATATAGTATGTACAGAATTACAAACGGTTGACCGAGAAGTATTGTTCCTGCTTATTGTGCTGTGACTCCAGTGCAGACCCGGACAGCATCTGTTTTTAATTGGGAGTCAGATTGCTTAACAAGATGAACATATTTGTATCCATATGTTTGTATCCGTTTTGGTCTAATGGGGTATGATACTTGCTTTGAGCGAGCAGTAGCAAGTTCGAATCCAGCCAGAGACGCTTTTCATACAACTGAAATAAAGGAACTTTCCGTTGATGAGATATGCTTAATACAATTATTAAAACATGTTCCTATGTTGTTTACTTTGCTATGCAGCACATTTGATTTGGACATCATTTATAATGATTTTCTGCTGCAAACTACAAGATTTTCTAGCTTAGAGTTCCACTATGTGTGTGAGCGTTTCAGTCAGTTGTATGAGAGAAAGTGCCTGGGGGTTATATCTTTGCTTATGTCCTGTAGGTCCCTGTTGTATGATGGGAATAATACTTGCCTCGATAGTGAGAGGTTGCAGGTTTGAATCCTGCCAGACTTTTTTTTTCCATAAAACTGAAATACAGAAACGTTTAGTTGAACTATGCTTAGACACGATCACAGACCTTATATTGTATAGAGGGTCTGTCATACAATCATGTACCAATTCAAACACTGCTATTATTTATATAACTGTATATA
>NW_022713530.1:612449-616648 GCF_011630105.1 Anneissia japonica
CCTGGTGCCACCCCTGGGTACTCTTACAGATAGAGCGTCCACTCACCTTAGCCGCCCAATAAGTTATGTTATTATTAGCCTAATTATACTTATATTATTCATTCTTCATTAGCTTTATCTCAAACGAGATGTGGCAAATGGAACAAGCAATCTAGTACCTGTTCCTGTGAAACATTTCCGAATATTTCCTGCCAATGTGAGTAGGGTTGCATACACTTAAAAGTAATGTTGTTTATCTATTAATTTCTAGGGAAATTTGAAAACAGAGATGAGCGAACCATAAATAGACATTAACGTAGGTCTACACCAAAGTAATTATTAAATTTTATTATATTTTTTCATCATTGTTTTTAATAATAATATAATTATCAATACTGTATTGTTTTTTTCCCCTGGTTTAATCATTGTATTCAAACCAAGTCAAATTCAGGAGTGAAATGACAAACTATTGAAGCTTAAAAATCTATTTGATGAGATAAATAGATTTTCGAATTCAAATATGAATAGCTTTTGCTAAAATCATTTTAATTTTTACTGATAGGCTGTATAGTTCAATCACCAATGATGTAGGTCTAGGCCTATTTAATTTTTTATCAATGTGAATTTCTCAGTTTCTACATTAATGTATATTTTAGCCTTATATCTTAATAATTACCTAAGTATATATAAGAATGTTCTATTTACTTAATATGACCTAATTACTTGTATAAATTATTGAAATGTAATTTTTTTAATCGTTGTCTCATAACTTTCTTGTCTGTCTACTTCTTTTCGATTTTGATTATTAAACTTCAAGTTTACAAATTGCAATAAAGATTACTGAATTATGCAAAAAAAAAAAAACAAAAAACGTTATGAAAAATATATAAATATCTATTAACGGGGTTACCTTACAATGAATGATATTACAATAAAACGTGGAAATCACAAAATAAATATTTTTTGAAAAGAATATAGCTGCCGTTGTAGAGAAATAATATTTAATTCCAAAGGCTGTGATGTGAATAAAGCATGCCACCAACTAAAACATTGTTAGTTTACCAGCATTATGCAATTTACATCGCTCTAATTATTATATTATAGCTTTATGGTAGTTTATAGTGACGATGTAACTTTGTTTTTTCATGTTATGCAATCGTGAACCTTGACAGTAATGGTAAAAGTGGTTACATCACTTACATCTGATACATGTCTTCATTTTCTTTTTAAACCACTTCAAATATGTAGTTCTACAGTACATTACAGAAGCGTAATGGATCGAATATTTTTACAAATTTCTATTTAGAGAAATTCAAAAACTTTTTTGTAGATTCTCGATCATATTATGGTAACTTTGTTTTTTTATGTTATGCAATCGAGAACCTTGACAGTAATGGTAAAAGTGGTTACATCTCTGACACATGTCTTCATTTTCTTTTTAAACCACTTTAAATAAGTAGTTCTACAGTACATTACAGAAGCGTAATGGAATATTTTTACAAATTTCTATTTACAGAAATTCAAAAACTTTCTTGTAGATTCTCTACTTCTTCGGTAGCATACTACTATGCGTTAATATTGTTAGCTATTAGTGCAACGATCTTAACAATTTTTAAGTGTTGTTTGTTTTTTGGTTATTAGGTTGTGAATGTCCTTCCGGTGGTTGTAAGAGTGATGGCGTAGACTGTTATATTAATACCAGATGTGCAGGTAACGACTGTTCAAATTAACGTGGACCTATAAATATTATAGCTTCATGATAGTTTGAATGTATATCAGTCTTTTATTATGTTTATGTCTTTGTGTATATAGTCGCGAACCCTGTCGGTAAATGATGATCAAGAATGGTTTAGGTCAATAGAATAGAATAGAATCCTTATACACAAACGCTAATCTTTTTATTTTCAGCAGCAGCACAGGCGTTGAACAACTAATACACATTTCTTACAGTGCATCCCTTCAAGTAAATCTTATAGAATTGTAATTGAATATTTTAACGGGCAGAAGTAGTTTTCGGAGATTTTTCAGATTGCAATTCGACTGGGCATACTTTGAACATGACCTCTTGTGTCATCGACCCAAGACGAGTCTTCCACCACCTGTGCAAGTGTTCCAAGAAACCTATATCCTCGATGTGTAGGCTACGATTAGGCAAGTGGACAGCACAGCAATCGAATTCAATCACACCCGATGACGTACGTTACAAACTGAAAGAAATTGAAGAGCAATAAAATGTATTACTTTTATAATAATTTGATAATTACGATTATTATTAATATTATTGTTATTGTTATTGCTGCTGTAAAATTGAATTATATTATATATTTTTCTTTTTATTAACATGTCCAAAACATTTATCAATACAAATTTCTAAATATACCATAATAAAGCAGCTACAGTATTTAAATTTAAAATCAGCTCCACTCCCCAAGCCTCATCAAACTTGGTTATAAAGCATCGCCCATCCTTCAATTGGTAAGTTATAGCTGTTGAATGCGGATGAAATGCGATGATAAAATAAGGTAAAATAAATTTCTTTAGTCACTTTTCGCACTTGCCGTCCCAATGTCAAATTCACTAGCGATTTTACCACCTGCCCGCGGCCCACTGCAGAGCGAATTCAATTCATTATAACTATTGCAGTATTTCGTTTCCATTTTGAATACTACTCCCTCTCAAACCCAATTTCAATTAATTTATTGTTTATTTATTCTTTTATTTTAAATAAAGGTATTGCAAAATGTATAGGATTTGCACAAGAGTGAACTGAACCTTGCAAATAGCGTACTATACTCATCACTATTTAACGCGGTTCACATAATATAAACATGGTGCTATTATTTTTACCTCCATTTTTTACCTTCATTGAGAGCAAGTGAACGGTTTAATCCCCATGGATCTCCGATACCAGGCAGCGACTCATTTCCAATGGAAGGTAAGAACCTATTTAAATCATTTAAGTGAGAATTGAATATTTGTTAAGAATGTGTGAGGATTTGGACGTCTTTATAATGCTGTGATGTTAAATTATTTTTTGTATAATTATTGTGCATAACGTGTATAAAACTTACCAAAACATTTGTCAACACAAAATTACTAAATATATCAAATTAAAGCATATACAATAGTTAGATTTTGTGGTTGTACACAGCAGTTTAATTACTCGAATTTTATACGTGCCGTCCCAATGGCATATTTACTACGGTAGCGAGTTTACCACCCATCCTCGGCCCACTATGTAGAATGAATTCTATCAATCTACTGTATTCCGTTTCCATTCGGATCTGAGACAACTATATTGTTGTCTCAGATTCGAATATGAAACCTACGCCCGATGCCTTTTAATCTCAATTTCATTGAGTTTGTGCTTATAATTGTTTATTTTATTTTTTATTTTAACTATAGGTATTGCAAAAAAATGAAATTTTATTTCCTTCAAATCCAACAGCGAGTACACTCGCCACTTACAGGATGAGAATGATGCTTTATAAACAAAGTTTATACTCTTATGGAAGCTAAGGAGTGGAGTTAGTTTTGGTCGTGAGAAGAAGTCCTGCTGTGACAAGAATTGAACCCACGACCCTGGGATCAGAATGCAAGCATCTTAACCACTGAGCTATTCAACTCCACTTCGAATGAACTTTGCAAATAGCGTACTCTATCCATCACAAAGATTTAAAGCTGTCTGTATAGCCATTGAAACATGATCAACATGCAATTGAAGGGTTTAATACTACTACGATTGAGTATGCAATGTTTGCATTATTCCAATACGATTGATTGCAAGTGCAACTACAGTATTATCAATCTGACATTAACACTGTTTTTATCAATTAATTATTTGTTTATATTTATATAATGTTTAGTGCTACGCGGCATACTTTGATTATATATATATAATGTATATATATATATATTATATATGCATATATATATATATATATATATATATATATATATATTAGCACACTATATTGGTATTCAATGGAAACATACGGTAATTGACCTTTTTATTCAGATTATTATTGAAAATTGATATATTAGTTTGCTCGATATGTTTTTTAAAATGTTAAGAGCGTTGTTATTGTAGTAAGTATATATACATATATATGTGTATGTATATATATGATATATTAAATTGCTCGATACGGTTTTTTAAATGTTAAGAGCGTTGTTATTGTAGTAAGTTTCAAGATTCTATTAATTAAATGCATATATAT
>NW_022713530.1:617692-625361 GCF_011630105.1 Anneissia japonica
TGTAACTAAATGAGTATTCAATTTCCATAGAGAGAAAAAATGAAACCAATAGGATACTTACTTTTTAAATGACTGTTTCGTCCAACTGTCAGTAAGTCTGTTTGTCGTTGCAAGGTCGTTGTTAGGTTTACGCAATGATAAGATTCAGCCTTTTCCAGAAGTAATTTGTATAATATGACAATTGGTGTGAACCTTATTCATGTTATTATCTTACTAATACTATGGAACTTACATATTGGAAATAAGATGAAACCATTTAACCAATGTATTTGAAGAATGTTGAAATGAATCAATTAATACAAAGTGCCTTTTTGATGTGTATGATTTTAGTTAAGCCTTGGTTAAGCTTGGTGTACCCTAGATTGGAATCCCGGTACGTAAGGTTCATAATATAAATATTTTATAGATTTTTAAGAAATGCATAGTAAGGTACATTTGCTAAAAGGAGGCATGTTTTAAAATGTATGCTATGCAACTGCATTAAAAAGACTTATATATTGTTATTTATTAATAACAACCAAAAATCCTTTTATTTTCAACTTTAGCAATATCATTAACAATCCTAAAATATAGAATTTAAGTGTCAGCAATTCCTTTTATAAAATATAATTTATGTTTAATTTTTGTTGTACGCTTATTGTTTTTATACCATTAATTAATATTTAACTTCGTTATTCATAATTTCGATTGATTCATATGTTTATGTTGAAGAAAACGTTAGTCTAATCTGTAAACATGTATCTGTATACCACCGATTAAAACTATTTTAAGAATATTATTAACCATACTATTGCGTGTATTTTTTTTTATATGTTTTGAAATTTTATTATTAATATTTGTAACTAGATGGGAGTAGTCCTCTGGCCTTTGAAATTTATGCATGTTATTTTTTTTTTAAATTTATTATTTTGAGAAATACTGTACAAGGAAAGAAAATAATACAAATTGGAAAATTAAAAGCGGAAATTCCTACAAATGTAAGACAAACCCAGAGAAAGCATAGGCCTAATAAAAAAAATGAATAAAATATGAATGTTTAAAGTATGTATGATACATTGTACTTCATTCATGTCAGCCAAAACCCAAATCACTATATAGTTTATTTGCATAGTATAGCCTACCGTAGAATATTTTGAAATTATTTTAGAAACAACGCATAAATGAAACAATGGCCGTATTCGATTGGTCGTTCTTCGTTTAACCACGCCCACTTCCGCAGGTGACCTGGTAAATACTCGACAATACAAAATGGCTGCATAGTTACCACAAAACACGATGCGTAATCAAGGTTGCTGGCTTGTGGCAGCATGGATTTTTTGTAAGAAAAATGTTTTCATCCAGTTTTTGAATTCTGTTGGCTAAATTATTTTTTGACTTCATGTGGGAAATATAATTTTTATTTTCTGAAACTTGATCGAAATTATAATGCAAATGTTGTTGGTAAACTGACCAATCGGCCATGTTTATTTTGGTCAGATGTGGAACTTAACGCTGATTTAACGCACTCTGGTTTACGTTAATTTTCGAAGTCAACGAAGTATATATTTTACGAACAAGTCGAATGAAAATAATACTCAACGAAAAATTGTAGTCAACGAAATGAACCAGTCGAATAAGCCCAATATGTGATAAAAATAATTTGATAGGCAGAGAGGGTACGTTAAGCTCTGTCCAGGTTGCATTTTCTTTAAAAAAGTTGTTGTATGCCCATATATGGTCATGATGTGCCCTTGGTCTGATGTCGTCATGACCATATTTAGGCATGTCACATGTGTTTCTCGAATAAAATTTGACAGTCTGGACAGGGCTTTATAAATTCACATTCACGACAAGGGACATTCATAACCCAAAGAAGCTTTCAACTGCAACTCAACAATGTGGATTACTGATAGGCCCGTGTCCCCCACCCCACCCTCCTGAGGGTGCAATGAACGCGTACCATCCTCAAACTTCAGAGAGTAGAATATTCGCGCTTTCAGGAAAGTTGTTACAACACGACGAAAAAACGAAACAGTGGTGGCGCCACGTGGCCGCTCAGTAAGGCCTACCCTTCGGAGGGGGTATAGGGGCGATGGAAGTGCCAACAATTTGGAATGTAAAAATCTTATATAATCTATATAAATCTTATAATTTGTACAAATTACCGTATTCTTTTCCGAAACCAACCTCTCTACTCATTCACCTATTTTATGATCTTGAATTTATATAATGTATGCTTACAGTATTTTCTTAGCTCCACTAAATAATTTGGTTATTATTATTACAAAATCATTCATATTTGAAGTTAATTCGAAGGGAATGCTGATAAATACATATATTTTATTTAAATAATTATGATTTATGGCCATAGTAATGTAAAGTTTAGTTATTTTTTATTTTATTTAGGCAAACAACACATGCACCACTTAGGGATTGTCAATAGCGAATATCACTGTCCTACTTATAGGTGACACGCCCTTGCACAAACATACACACACGATGCTTCACACAAACTAAATCTCAAAATTATGAGGTTTAGGAAGTGGAGTTGTTGTGCAATGAACGCGTACCATCCTCAAACTTCAGAGAGTAGAATATTCGCGCTTTCAGGAAAGTTGTTACAACACGACGAAAAAACGAAACAGTGGTGGCGCCACGTGGCCGCTCAGTAAGGCCTACCCTTCGGAGGGGGTATAGGGGCGATGGAAGTGCCAACAATTTGGAATGTAAAAATCTTATATAATCTATATAAATCTTATAATTTGTATAAATTACCGTATTCTTTTCCGAAGCCAACCTCTCTACTCATTCACCTATTTTATGATCTTGAATTTATATAATGTATGCTTACAGTATTTTCTTAGTTCCACTAAATAATTTGGTTATTATTATTACAAAATTATTCATATTTGAAGTTAATTTGAAGGGCATGGTAATAAATACATATATTTCATTTAAATAACTAGTTATGATTTATGGCCATAGTAATGTAAAGTTTAGTTATTTTTTATTTTATTTAGCCAAACAATACACGCACCACTTAGGGATTGTCAATAGCGAATATATCACTGTCCTACTTGTAGGTGACACGCCCTTGCACAAACATACACACACGATGCTTTACACAAACTAAATCTCAAAATTATGAGGTTTAGGAAGTGGAGTTGTTTTGGTCGTGAGAAAAAATCCTGCAATAATGACAGGAATTGAACCCTGCAGGACCGTGGGACTGGGAAGAATCTTAACCACCAAACTATTCTACTCGTACTACTCTATTATACTGGTTACAATAATAACAATAATAATAATAATAATAATAATAATAATAATAATAATAATAATAATAATAATAATAATATATATAATATATATATATATATAACAAAAAACAATTAATATATATATACATATATATATATATATATAGGCCTATATATATAGGCCTATATAGAGAGAGATGAGATCAAAGACTTAAACTTACTATACTTATAGAACCGGGTGAAATTCTTTAAATTAAAACATTTCAACTAAAAATGCTTATTTCAATTGATTCAGTAGAAACATTTTGCTGAAACGGAACTTTGTCGCCAAATATTATTTTACTTTCACACTGAACACTCTTTTGAATTACTGTAATCTACAGTGACAACATTATTTTGTTTAGGTATTGCAGACTGCGCATGTTTTTAACTGGCTCACAAGCCTATATAATGACAAGGAGGACACATCATAATCATTAGGCTGCGCAGACTAAACACAGATCGCTGAATATTGTTTATTTGTTTAGTCACCGGAGTGATTTGGATGTGAGCTAATGAGATGTTTTCAATAAAGGTAGTTATACTTCATAATTTAATTTCAATTGGTAAATATAGGTCGAGCGTCTCCCTTTACGAATTGACTATATCAGTATCTTTTTTAAGCGTTAGAATAAATGAGTAAGATATTACTGAACATTATTCCTATAAGTGTGTTCACTCACATATATTTAAAAAGGTATATAATTTTATCTATTGATCTGTTAAAACATAAAAATGTTTGCTTATTGGCGTACATTAGGCAATTAAGTCTTTAAAAGAATATTTCTCTTGCCTTTATTGCTATAGGCCTATTTAAATATGTTTATACAAATTAAAACAAAGTAACCCCTGTTTTTTTTTTTGTTTTTTTTTTTCTTTTGTTCTTTTTTTGCTCACAAATATCCTATAGGCCTATATGTGGACTCAACGTTCATGACAGCACTTCTTTTGGGTCGGTCAATTCTCGACACAAAAGTGTTCCACGGCCTAAAAATAAGCAATTAAGTAAGGAATGCTAAAATTTATAGAGAATTAAAAGCACTCATACGGCAGCTTTGTATTAAAGAAGTAAAATATGTTTATCACGATTTTTTTTATTGCAATGAAATGTTACTATTAACATGTTTTCAATGTGGATGACCACATAAATATAACCAAACAAATAATGTGCAAATTATTATTTCAATAGGCGTTGTGGCTCCTGCTTGTAGCCATCGTTGGATGTTCTGCAGGTAAGAGTATACTGTACTACGGTGAATTTAATTAGGGTTACTACCGGTATCGTCTGTGTGGTGAGAGTAGTGTACTCCTCCTCTGCGGTTTATTTCTTGACTCTGAATTTTATTTTATCGAATATATATTCAAAATAGGGAGTTTTCGATGCACGACGTTAACCTTAACGTTAACGGATGACGTCATAATTTATTCATCCTGCGATGCGGAGTACGGTAATTTCAGGATTTTACGTGCTCGACGTACGTTAGTTACGGGGTTGCGCATGCGTATTTCAATTTGTTTACAAAAAGGGTGGCGCTATCGCGCTGTATGTTGGGTACTAACGTTAAAGTTAAGGTAACGTCGTGCATCGAAAACTCCCTACTAACAAACTCTGTACGTTAACAATGGACCTTTCTGAAATTCATGATCAATCAAATTTAACAACTGGCCAATCAGGGCAGGGTTAGTAATACGTGCTTGTCCCACCAACGCACATGCTTACAAACGTTTTAGATATAACGTTTTGTGGGACATTAGCAATAACACCAGATATCCAGGGGTGAGGCTTAGGAAAGAGGTCTATTATTGCATCAACTTTGGCCTTTGTAAATCGCATTTTTTATAGTTTTGCAGTGAAAAGGATTTAGGTAGATGACAAATATATTATATTTGTATTTAATTAATTTTTAAAATGCAATTAATTCTTATTTGACTGTGATGACCACAATAAAAACAGTCCAACATCGATCCAGCAGCTTCAGCAGTGTTATAGTGCAATTTCTAGCTAGCTCAGCATGCTGACAACTTTACAGTCCCAATTATAATACATCATTGACAGGGGCGGATCCAGCGTGGGGCCACGTGGGTCTGTTTCCCCCGCCAGTCCCGCCGAAAAAATTAAAAAGGAAAGGGAAAAAAAGGAAGTATAGGCCTATTCATAATAAGTTCAGTGGCTGATCCAGCAGTGGGCGAAAGGAGAGCTCGACTATTTTACTACTGACTAATTTTGATTTTTTTTTATATTGATTGACGAAGAGCACAACGCTATATCCCCGACGACGATTTTTTCCAACAATTTTATAAATCAAGGATGTCAAAAAGGCTAAAAGATGGACATAAGACGAGATTTTTTAGCCATTATTACGGAATAAAGTACCCAGATAGAACAGCTATCCATGCTCAGTGGCGTAACGCCTGTGCGCTCTCGTGCATCAGTCCGCATGGCCACCGACCCTTACCCAGCTAGCAAGCGACGACCCGACGTTGGTTGAAGGTCGAATAATTACGTTGGCACAACGTACTTACACAAAGGTTGGCGCGACGGCCGTTTTTCCAATAGCCCAACGTGGATTCAGCTTGTTGGAAAGACGTCGGCCCGACTAGTTGGATCTACGTTGGCCCGATAATGTTTGTGCAACGTCGACCAATCACGTTGGCCCAACGTACCTTTCTGATGTTGCCTAGACGTTCATTTTTCCATCGGGCCAACGTCGATTCAGCCAGTTGCAAAGACGTCTATCCGACTAGTTGGATCAACGTCGGGCTGACGTTGGTTGAAGGTCAAATAATTACGTTGGCACAACGTACTTACACAAAGGTTGGCCCGACGGCCGTTTTTCCATCGGCCCAACGTGGATTCAGCTTGTTGGAAAGACGTCGGCCCGACTAGTTGGATCTACGTTGGCCTGATAATGTTTGTGCAACGTCGTCCAATCACGTTGGCCCAACGTACCTTTCTGATGTTGCCTAGACGTTTGTTTTTCTACGGGCCAACGTCGATTCAGTCAGTTGCAAAGACGTCTATACGACTAGTTGGATCAACGTCGGGCCGACGTTGGTTGAAGGTCAAATAATTACGTTGGCACAACGTACTTACACAAAGGTTGGCCAGACGTTCGGTTTCCATCGGCCCAACGTGGATTCATCTTGTTGTCTAGTCTGCCCGACTAGTTGGATCAACGTTGGCCCGATAATGCTTGTGCAACGTCGTCCAACCACGTTGGCTCAACGTTTGTTTTCTACTGTTGTCTAGACGTTCGCTTTTCCATCAGGCCAACGTCAGTTCAGCCAGTTTGGAAAGACGTCGGTCCGACTAGTTGGATCAACCTCGGGCCGATGTTTGTGCAACGTCATCAAACTACGTTGGGCCAACGTACTTTTTCTAATGTTGCCTAGACGTTCGCTTTTCCATCGGGCCAACGTCGATTCAGGCAGTTGTAAAGACGTTGGTCCGACTAGTTGAGTCAACGTCGGACCGATAATGTTTATGCAACGTCATCAAACCATGTTGGCCCAACGTATTTATACTAACGTTGGTTAGACGTTTGCATATTTATTGGGCCAACGTGTGTTCAGCTTCTTGAAAAGACGTTAACCCAACTGGCTAGAATAACGTTGACCCGACGTTAAGCAAAGTTTACACGCATTTTGAGAAAAATGTCGTCTTAACTACTGTACTGGTTGAAGCAACGGCGATCCAAAGTTTGTTTTAGCGCCGACTTCAATATACCGGCACAGTGAAGGTTGATAGGTCGAGGTGCATTGTAATTTATATGGCAGCATCACGACGTAGCTGGTCTGACATGTTTTAGTCTGTGTTGAGTATTCGTTACAGTGTCTTAACTGTGCAAAATATTGATGGATTTTAATTAAGGCTTGTGTACTGCGTTGATCAGGTGCCGTTATATCTCATTTTACGCTATAAAAAATAGATAGTAACGTAGATTATTCTAGCCTTATAAAAGAAAGTACCCAATACAATAAAATCTTTCACTTTATTATTTTATTACTATAAATGAATGTATACACTATAGTATGTATACATAACATATAATAGAGTCTATATCAATTAGGCGTAATACACTAATGGTTGATTTAAACTCAAAACAAAAATGACATGATATTCTGTGCATTTAAAAAATAAAATTGAAATTCAGTCTGGGTCATTGAGATAGTGCGCGGAAGAAAGTCCAAGGTGATCAAACCATTGTATTCCTGTGGCTTTATGCATTTTTATCATTAATGTCACAATAATATCAAATTTAGTAGGCGCATAAAAGCCTAATTTTAAAAATAATGATTTAGTGTACAATTTTTAATTATATTTTACTGGTGTCTAAAATTACAAGGCTAAAAAACATCTGAAATCAAATTTAAATGTAATATACGAAGAT
>NW_022713531.1:0-788 GCF_011630105.1 Anneissia japonica
TAGGTTTGTCGCGTCAAAGGGATCTGTTGCCGAGTGATCTCCTTCTCAATAATACCTCCATGGTATAACTGTGTGCGAAGTAGCATTTCCTGAATTGGGCATTTTCCACAAAGTGAAAGTAGATACTTTTTTCTCTATAATATTGACCTTGATTCTTATGTTTGCTTCTCATCATTTACACCTAATGAAACACTGTTACCTGCCCAGGTGTCCATACAAAAACTCCCTGGTAGGAAAAATCGTGTAGGAGTATTTTCAAACCAAACATAAAGTTACAGGCACTATCGTAACAAAAAGTCATACAAAGTTTGTTGAACTTAATAGTTTGGCACACAATAGGTATTTTCTCTGTAATTTCATCCATCCTATATCCACGAAATACCAGGAATTTAAAGAGTAAAAACTCTTCGCCAACAAAAAGTTTGGGTCTATTGTAAAGTTTTTATTTTTAACCTTCTATACCTCCATGGTCATATTTAGCTGAAATAAAACTACCAGTCTTTTGGTGCTTGTTGAATGGTTGGTAATGAATTTAATTCTAGATCTGGGTTTGGTCACCCCTCACACTGGCCCAGTGTTGTGTTTTAGCCTTCACATTATTCAAAAAAATATTCATTGAATGGTTATTACTTTTAGTTCCTTTAAATATTTTTTGTATAATTCATATTATTTCTCGCAGCAGAATAATTTGTTTCGCGGGCCAAATTTGGCCTGTGGGCCACCTATTAAGCACCAGGGGTCTAAATATTTGGGATTCTTTTAAAACTCAAACTTAATCATACTCCAGT
>NW_022713533.1:0-1108 GCF_011630105.1 Anneissia japonica
GGTGCTATTTTTCTTTTTTTTACAGAAACAACGCAGATGTTACGAAGTTGACCGAGTTTGAGATCGTTTTTTGGTTCTTGCTATATATATATTGATATAATTTTTATTAATGCTTGAATCAAATAAAAATCTATGGAATAAATATAGTAAATAGATTAGTTTCGCATACGTTTTTTTTTCTTGTCTGTTACGTTTCCATTTACCATAAATGTTCTTATCATGTTATAATAATATTGTAAAGGAAATATTTATTTCCATATTTATATTTTCCATATAAAATTATCAATACATTGACAATTGCATGCGGTACATTATACATTGACAATTGCATGCGGTACATTTTAAGAAGCCTTTTCATGCTTCTGTTATATTCATAAGCCCGAGAAAATCACTCAACTTGCTAGGCCTAATCATGACCCAACAATGCTCCTATTTTCTCTATGCTCCTAGTTACAACCGGTACGCGATTTTTTTTCCCGTACGAAACATTTACATGAAACTCCACTCGGGCCGTCTCGGTTGAATCGACCCGAAAATCTCATTGCAGAATTCAGGAGGTCAAAAGGTCATCAACAAACGTCTACAGAACCAGGGTTGCCATTTGGCCTTTTTGACGGCCAGATTTCTCAAATCTGGCCGTATACAAATTTGCCTGGCCGTAGCATTTGAAAAGTCACGGCCAAACAATATTTGGTCGAATTTGGCCGAATTTTTGAAAAGTTTACATTTTTTTCAATATAGGCCTAATATAACGTAGACTTTGTTTTGGATATTTTGTTTTTGTTAGCTTAAATTCTATATTTGATTCTTGTCTTGCACCTTTGTTTGTACTTGCACTAAACACTTAATCTAGGTTCCCCGATTCAGTCGGATTTGACGTAAGAGAGTTTATTTAAAAGATAACAGTTACATTTAATAATTTTAATTGTTCGGATGAAATATATTGTTTATGAAGTTTATCCTCGTTTAAGCTTTATGAAGACAGTTCATTGCAAGTTTGTACCATATATTGCGTGTCTTTGTATATGTTCCATCTTACTAGGTGGAGGTTCTATCTCTTTTGAATTTCTTTTGAATAGGCCTATAAATTAAATACTGTACTTTAATT
>NW_022713534.1:0-393 GCF_011630105.1 Anneissia japonica
GACGAACGAGCCGACGAGGAGGACGTTTCACCTCCTCTACGAACTGTGCAATCAGCCAAGACCGACTTTCTTGAATTCGATCTGCGAAATCTCGAATTACACGCGGAGGGTGTTGAAACCGAACATCGTCGCTTGCCCGCAATCCAACTCCTTGTGGATAGACGTGACCCTGTGTTTAGGCACCACCGGAGAGACCGTCAGAAAAGGGTACGCTCTGCGTCTGACGGACGGATCCGTCGGAGACGTTCGCGCTGCCGACATAGAAGAGTCTGTCCGACAGGAGATAGGGGAACTCGAGCAAACGAAGAAGCTCGTCGAAAAGAGAACGAAAGACGCGACGACACGCGTGGAGGATCTGGCCAATCGTCTGGCGTCCGTCGTACGCCAAGATCT
>NW_022713534.1:438-1373 GCF_011630105.1 Anneissia japonica
GGAACTCGACCGGAGGATAGAAACGGTCGAAAAATACATGGAGAACGATCTGGCGTTGAACGAGGAACGGGAATGGTTGTTCTACAATCCCCTCAGGGAGACTTCGGTCGTCGACAAACCCGTGTCGCTGACCAAACTGGATCGCGCGTTCGCCCACATCATGGAAGATTTGATTGATGAAATGTTGTAATTTGTAAACTATTGAATTATTAACTGCAATAAAAGAAATGAAACTTGAAACGTTAAATTTGGTTTGCTTGTGTTATTTATTTTCATTTTCACTAATAAAATACATCTACATCGAAATCTTCGTCGTGTCCGCCGCCGCAATCGAAGACGTGCTCCATCAACGAAGCGTGTTCCGTGACGGTGTAAGCTTTGAAACAACTGGGACATCTCAACGGCTCTTCCTCCTCCTCTTCCTTCTCGTACGAAACTTCTCCGACGACGGAACTTTCGTTAGTTTTTGCGAAACGCAAGTCATCAAGCTCTCGGCATTTCTTATCCAGGCCCACGCGCAGTTCGCGGCAATCCCTCTCCAACATTTCGTTCCTCGCAGAAAGCGACTTGATTTCTCCCGTAAGCTTGATGACGTGCGCTTCGCGTTGATCCGAGTACCGTTGCCATCTGGTGTTCATGCTTATGACTTCCTTCAGCTGTTTCGAAAGTTCGGCGTTTTCCCTGGCCAAGCTCGACACTTGTTCCTCCAATACCTTGCATCGATCTTCCGATGAGAGAGACCCCTACATTTCTCTGCTCGCCGACATCCTTTTCCCTTCGTTCGTAATCCCTCGGCTCCCGAGCCACGTCGATCTTTCCCGTTACCAGATCGTCGATCTTCGATCTCATCCGTTCGATCTCGCGGCAAAACGTTCGACGGACGTCGTCGGCGTAATTGCGCTGTCCGTAGCACTCCTTCAGCTCCGACGTCAGTT
>NW_022713535.1:0-581 GCF_011630105.1 Anneissia japonica
AAATTTGTAACACTGGTATTACTTTTCCTTTAAATTATTACTAGTTTTATTTATTTATTTATTTATTTAGATATCATTATATATTATTATCATTGAACAAATTCTTAATTCATTTAAAAAAAAATATTTTAAATACAAAAGAATTTGTTTCTGTATTAGTTTCAACAAAGAAGTTTCTGTAATATGGGAGAAATTTTTTATTTATTTTTTTTTTCTTTGTTTTTTTTTTTTTTTTTTTGTGGTCTTTTTTTTGAGTCGGGTTAACTTACTGAAATCTATAAAAAAATAATCTGCTATAAAAAAAAACCAAATATTAAGTTACTTCTGGCTATATCTGCAAAAGCCTGGGTAGATTTTTAAATTTAGTAGACTCAAAATCGAGATGGTTTGAAGCTTTACTTTACAGAATATAGCACTATTACGGTAGCTACTTGCCACCTGCTAATTTTCCCCACTGATTTTTTCTACCTGGAGAGTTATTCCCTGCCCAGGATATTCCGCCCCCCCCCACCCATGTTTTCGATGCATTGTTCCTCCTAGTTTTCCTATTGATTTTTTTCCATCAGGTTATTTTCATTATA
>NW_022713536.1:0-2317 GCF_011630105.1 Anneissia japonica
ACCAGGATGTAAAAAAGGCGGAAACTTAAGATGGGTCTTTTAGTTATTACGGAATTTAGTACCCAGCTAGAACAGTTATCCATGCTTAGTAGCGTAACGCGATGTGCTCTCGTGCGGCGGCCGATCATTAGGGGTCCCTGTGGTGCCTCTACCCATGAACTTCGCTCTATAGCACCCTGATCTAAAAGAGCTTTGTTGATACATAACAGCATAAAGTGTCTCTGACATCGACTGTAGGACATATATCGTATATTAATCCAGTGGGGATAGGGTGCCCAGCCGCCCAGGACTCCTTACATTTTGTCAAAATTTAAAAACAAATGGAGATAACATATTCAAAATGAGTGCTACCGTGTCATAATCATAATGCTTTGCAACTCCCAGAATAGACTATAGGTCCTTAATTATACCTTTGCGACGCCCGTGAGAGAAGGGGAGCCTAAGGTAGGGGAGCACCCGTCGGTGGTAAGAAGTTTTGTGGCGAAGGAACACTGCTTTGAAAAAGCATTTTTTTAAATTTCTGAGAGTGCCATTTCCGAGCGCCTAAAGGGATGAATATTCTTAAAATTTGCTTACCTCAGCCCCAACCATGGTGAGCCTGAGGTGGGTGTGTCCTACCTATTGGGCCCCCTCCTCAGAATATTTCTGGATCCTCCCCTGTTATTCTTCAACTCTCTCTCTCTCTCTCTACCTCCTTATGATAATGATGTCTGATGATGATGAGGTGATAAAAGTGGTGGATCCAGAGATTATGAGGACAAGAGGCTAAAGTCCGACAGGGTCCGAACCGAAGGGACCGACTGAGCGTCGGTCAGGGTCCCGTAATAACAATCCCTGATAGGCCTAAGGGTTATGAGATTTTGTGGAATTAGTATGGCCCAAATTGTCCTTTTTATAACACATTGTTAGGATTATCAATTAAAATAACGTCATTTGGATAGCCAAATTGATATTTTTGGACCGACGACTTCGCTGTGCCACCAGTCGGCGGGGGTCCAGATCTGTCCGGGGGAAAATTTCAACTCCTCACCCGTTGGCGCCACAAGTGAATGATGATGAATTGATATTATAATAGTATCATAGCTGACAAGTTGGGAGGTGTTAATGGCTTGGATAAGACTAAGGCAATACATTTTTGTTTTAGTACATAGCCAGATATACGAATACGATATACGATACAATATCAATCAATCAATCAAAGTAACATTTATTTTCTTCGAATTGAGAAAAAACAGTACAATGTAAAATAAGGTAAATGATTTGAAGAAGGCGAGCCAGAAATAGCAACAGCTTGAGGATATATTTTATATATATATATTTATAAGTCCAAAAGGAAATTCATTGGTACATGTAAAGTAAAGTTCTTTCGACAAAACCAAAGAAACCTTACCAAACTATCCAAAGGGGTAGGGGCGTCACTCCTAATGACACGCACACCCCAACCCTAACCGAACTATGCATTCTAAGGTAGGAAAGTTACTCCAGTTGGGTCCTAAGGACCCGTCAGGCGCGGATCGAGTTTATCCTGACTCGCACAGGTGGGGTCCCAGGGGCGGATTCAGAACTTTATGCAGTACTGTACATAGAATTGTGACAAGTAGAAGGCTGGGGTCGTGAGCGAGCGTAATTTGGGGGTCGTTCTGTCAAATTAAAAACAAATGCTGAATGTATATGTATATCCAACCCGAGTTGAAATTGGGCAAAATATGCTATAGCAAACGAATATCATCGCACTCGAATTTAAGCTAATTCTGTTCTGAAAGGTTGTGGGGGGTGGGGGTATTACGTGAGACCACACCCACCCCAGGCGAGAAAATGTTGTTAAATTGTATCTCTAGATGGCCGGAAATGACACTGTTATATAGAGAAATTCATCATCACATCACCATGTTTAGCCAAAATGAACAATACTTATGATCATTTATCAGCGATTTTCGGCAATCCTAGAGATCTAAAAAAAAAAATCTGTGTGAAAATAAAACTTTAAAACAATTGTTTGATGTTTTACTTTACCTACAAAAAGCGGTGAGTCCCACACCCATCTCACAGCCCCACCACGTTTAGCAAAACATTTGGGTAAATAGTACCTCTTGCACTGGAAATGACACTTTATAGTAAAATTCATCACCATCACATAAGTGCCAACAAATTTCTCATGAATCTCTTATTAGGGATTTTCGCAATCACAGAGATCAAATTAATCCCTGCACCATAGAATAAAACTTAATTGTAGGCCTATTTGATGTACAGAGATCAAATTAATCCCTGCACCATAGAATAAAACTTAATTGTAGGCCTATTTGATGTATTTATTGTT
>NW_022713537.1:0-529 GCF_011630105.1 Anneissia japonica
ATGGTACCTTATAGATTTATAACCAGGTAGCAGAGCAGCTTAGCTCAGTTGCCTAAACTGGTGGTGTGCGCGCTAAAACGTGGGGATCCTAGGTCTCTGATTCAAATAAAATCAAATCATTCTTTATTCATCACTCAAAATGGGTTGAATTTTATAAAAGCAAGGGGTTCAAGCAGAAAAATCTAAACAATCAACATTTAAACATTTTTCAACAAATAGACCCACATCACAATTACAGAAAAATGAAACAGGTTTAAAGGGCAAAAAGGCAACCAATATTAAATTATTATTATTAATTATTATTATTATTATTATTATTATTATTATTATTATTATTATTATTATTGTAATTATAATTATTGTAGTGAGATTATTCTATCGTTCCTGTTATAGCTACTCATTTTTAAGGTTTAATTTCAGCACTAGAGATATTCAGAGTACCCAGAGAGCATCTAAGCCCAAAGTTTTTCGGGGCCCTTGGACGGGCCCTCGACTCACGTCAATTGAATTATTTCCTGTTAAATCTCAA
>NW_022713538.1:0-1241 GCF_011630105.1 Anneissia japonica
AATATATATTTTTTATGAATAAACACATTTCTTTTGGTAAGAATTAATCAATTATTATATATATAATCATACATGGTGATAATACATTTTAATTTATTTTAATCATTAAACATTTGTTATTAAATAATTATATTTTAGTTAAAGAAGAACCATTATCAATGTGTCTGGTTATTGGAGAAAGCTTTCAGAACAGCTACCAGTAGTCAACATGGTTACAATACTTTCCAGCAGTTTCTAGACAACCAACAGTACACTCAGAATGGTATCTTAAGGTATGAGAGGATTTTTGGACCTGGTTTTATCAGTACAGGTGGAAAAGACACTACTGAGGTGAGATAAAACTGATAGCAATAATGAATAAGCAATTAGTATAGTCATATTCTATACACTAAATGGGAATTTTTTTATACAGAATCATTAATGCATGAACGACATTCATTGAAAAAATGATGACATCATGATTGAGTTACAATAATATATATTGAATTTCATGAATACTTCTGGATGAATCTATATACTGTATAAGCCAGATTTCTAAAGGAAAAAGTAGGGCCTAATGGAAATGTTTCACTTGGATGTATATAAAATATCAATGTTACCTCACCAGCCTGAACTTTCCTTGCGCAATTTCATGACCTCAAATTTACAGCTCCACACTACATTTGAATGTTAATGCATTTTACTTAATTTACCTTCTTAGGAGTTTGTTGCCATGTTGGATTTAAAACCAGGTCAGAAAGTATTGGATGTTGGCTCAGGAATTGGTGGAGGGGATTTTTACATAGAACAGGTAATTTATCATTTACCATAAAAAACATAAAACCTGTAATAAGCTCCTAATCTTGTGATAGCTACAATAGCTATTGTTATACAAATAATAAATGTTTATGAGCGCAATGGGAAGAATGTTTTTATGAGTTGAAAGATTGACTGTTCCATTCGACCTGGTGGAGCTGAGTTGAATGGAACGGTTAATCTTTCAACAAATGAAAATATTCTTTCCATTGTGCGAATAAAAACATTCATTTTTTGTTTTATAATACAACTAAAATAGATTCTTGTCATTAGATATTGTATGAAAAAAATCTACCTTCTTTCTGAATGAAGATTCTTGTCATTTGATATTTTATGAACCCTTTTTTAAATAGAACAGTCCAGTGTGTCTTTAAACAATCCAAAGATTGTATTAGGTTGATCGTCTATCGTATCCTAGGCCCCATGCAGTGGGCAAAACAGATGGA
>NW_022713539.1:0-1172 GCF_011630105.1 Anneissia japonica
GTTATATTTTCTCTTTTACCTTTAATGAACAGATACAGCATTAATTTATAAAAACAATTTAATAACACGTAACCAGTATCAAAACATGATTCCTGATGATGACATAATTAATGTCGAAATATTGAATCCCAACACGGTGGGGTGTATCAATACTTGGAGTATGTATTATACTTTCGTATCATAGCATCATTTTCATAATGGAGGTAATAAGACTGCTAGGCCAATGTACAGTACGGTATGTTTTTGACCTTACTGTTTCACGGTACCAGTTGTTATTCACTCAATTATTACACCAATTTTTAGTTTTGAAATGTAAACCATAATCTATATCTTTAAGCTTGTTTTTCCTTTGTTATTTTTCCTTTTTTTTTTTTTAATATTTTACAATTTTTTTTATTCTTTAATAACCATATTCAAGGGAAAGTTGGTGCAAATCATGAGAGGGCTCAACCGACTTGAAGCAGAATCAAATAAAACAATATTACACGAAATTAAAATTATATCTTTGTATATATTTGTCTTGAGGAGTAGGCCTATACTGTACTCGGACAACTTTAGAGTTAATTCAGTAGGCACATGCAATTGCGTACGGTATATGCAACAATACAATATAGTACATTTGATAATTTTATATGGAAAATATAAATATGAAAATACATCCTTTACTTTCATAAATTAAAAATAAATAAATAAATGAATATAGGAAATATTTCATATGTGTTGTAATTAAAAAACAACGCTAAAAACAACAAAAAGAAATTTGAATATACGTAAATATGTCAAAAGAATAGGCATATGTATTATTATTATTATAAGCATAGACTATATTAACGCCTCGGAGTATGCCATTCGGCGTAAGCATGGAGTTATAATTATGTTGGCGTAAGCATAGTCTCTAAATAATGCTTACGTCAGCCCTGCGCATGCTCAATCGATCGTCGTAAGCATAGCCACTGCCTTTAATATATATATATATATATATATATATATTATATAATATATATATGCTATCAGAACATCCAAGCTTGATCAACCTGTAGCCGAACATTTTAACTTAGACGGTCATTCAAATCTAAAATTTCAGAGTGATTACAATTTACCATAATTACAATTTGAGCGACAAAAATCGTAAAGATAGAGAATATATAAGCTATCAGAACATCTAAGCTTGA
>NW_022713540.1:0-1051 GCF_011630105.1 Anneissia japonica
CGCGACTGCCCCCGACGCACACCATCGCGTCTGCGTTCAACTCACACAGACCGACGCGACAACAAATCGCGTCGGGCTGCGTCGGCCGACGCTGTCTGAGTTGGCCTTAAGACAACCAGTTAAGCTTTAAATTGGTTCTCTCACTCACATACAAACATACGTCATAATGAACCTTTTCGGAGTATTAATTATTTGTGCTTAATTAGAACACGTCTCAATATTACGCAGATGGATGTCCATAAACACACACGTTTACCTATGTTCACGTATGTTTACGCTGTTGTTTTGTGAAACTATGGCAACAACATAAAGGCAAGAGGGCTCAGCGGAAAGGCCCATTAGTTTTGCGCCCGCATTTTTCCATCCTAATACACTGAAAACGAAGGCATCATGTAATCATTATTGGTGTTATACAGCCATATTTACGATAATACGTGTTTATTACTGTTTTATAAGAACACATTTTATAAGAATACTGAGGCTGAAATTGCTTAAAAATTAAGAACAAAATATGAGCAGAGGCTGAGGAAAAATGTCAAATAATGTTTTTTTTTTTTTTAAATAGAAAACCAACAAATCATGACTATGATGACTATGTAATACTCTCCATAATGCAGTACACAAATATGAGAACACTGAGCGTGGGCAAACTTTTACTGGTTCTTACTAAACAAGGTCTTGTAATCTCGAAAGCTTCGATGAGGGCAGTATAATAGAGGCAGTAGTGTATTGGACATAACGGCCACCCATACATAAAATAATCTATTAAATTAGATTTAGGCAGTGAGTATATCTAATTAAGAATCTATTAATCAATCAGCCGAGCATTCCTAGAGCTCCTCATCGGAGCTGAAAAAAGGTGTCCTGTAAAGGCACGCTAATTACACTACTATACGTTGATTTATAACAGAACTTCTATAATTTAGTATTAATGTACGGCTGGACCTACTAACCTTAAACGTCTTTTTAGTTCAACAATAATCTTAAAATTTATGGAGCTTGCTGTAAAAAAACAACGAACCATTTTGTCATTTAACATTTTTTGTCATTA
>NW_022713541.1:0-602 GCF_011630105.1 Anneissia japonica
AACCGAGAAACCCGAATTCCGCGTCTTTCGTTCCACGAAGACAGCGGAAATCGGGTTTTCGAGACTGAATTCGCGCACCCGTATCTCTTAACGTTGGGATTCGATCGAACGAAGCCTAGGTGAGCTTCGTGGATAGGCTAGGTTCCGTGACTTTTGGACCTTGCAGAGATGAAAAAAAAAAAAAATTTACAAATTGATTTGAGATATGAGGACGACACTTTTTGGGGACAGTGTTGAAGGATAGGACCTTGCGAAGCCAACCGAGAAACCCGAATTCCGAGCTCTTCGTTTCACGAAGGCGAGAGGAAACCGCGTTTTCGAGACGGAATTCGTGCACCCCTATCACTTAACGTTGGGATTCGATCGAACGAAGCCTAGGTGAGCTTCGTGGATAGGCTAGGTTCCGTGACTTTTGGACCTCGCAGAGATGAAAAAATTTATTTTAACAAATTGATTTGAGATATGAGGACGACACTTTTTGGGGTCAGTGTTGAAGGATAGGACCTTGAATCCCTATCTCTTAACGTTATGAGATCGAACGAAGACAGGGTGGGCTTCGTGGATAGGCTAGGTTCCGTGACTTTTGGACCTCGCAGAGATGA
>NW_022713541.1:653-854 GCF_011630105.1 Anneissia japonica
CTTCGAAGCCAACCGAGAAACCCGAATTCCGAGCTCTTCGTTTCACGAAGGCGAGAGGAAACCGCGTTTTCGAGACGGAATTCGTGCACCCCTATCACTTAACGTTGGGATTCGATCGAACGAAGCCTATGTGAGATTCGTGGATAGGCTAGGTTCCGTGACTTTTGGACCTCGCAAAGTCCAAAAGTCACGGAACCTAGC
>NW_022713542.1:0-589 GCF_011630105.1 Anneissia japonica
CTTATCCGCACACTTGTTGATAGGACATTTAAAATCAATAACACTTGGATTGGATTTCATCCGTTCGCAGAAAAAACATGTTTCCTTTATCCATTATTCAAAGAACCATTTTGAGGTACATTAACAATTTTTTTGCCACCGTATTAACTCGTTTATTCTGAATTCTCGTTCTCGTTCTAAATTTTTTTTTCTGTCAACGATCCAATCCCTTTTGGTCATCACTTTAATACTCGCGTGCGGTAACAACTAACAGTAGATGGGAACTTCTACATTTTAAAACACCTGAACGCCTCCAATCGCTGCAAACTAGAAAATGAAAATTGTTTTACCATACTAGACTCCGTCTCCACAAAAAGAAAGGGCTACATATTCAATGGGAACACCGCTAACTTAAGAAACAGTTATATCATATGTAAATTTAACTTTGTCTTTCTTTGTCCTTTTATATCGGTTTCTTTCCCTGTTATTCAATTGCTAGTTTGCTAGTCTTTATTCATGAATGTTATAATTGTTAATTATTATTCCTATGTATGTGTATATATATTGCATATGAGAAGTTTGAAAGGCAAATTGGAAAAACCCATAAAAC
>NW_022713543.1:0-1948 GCF_011630105.1 Anneissia japonica
CTACTAATAAATACTATCATCAACAACAGAAAGAATGATGACGATATATAATTTTCTCAATAGTAATAACAAATACCGTATTCGATACATTTGTTTTATTCGGTCTTGTACTTCATAGATAGTTTAGTATCTGCTGCATTATGGAACGTGTTCTAAATAGTTTATTTTCGCTTACTAAATATATTGTTGTTCTTTTTCGTTTTCAAGGTATTTGAATGATAACAAATTAACAAGTCTGAAAAAGGGTGTCTTCAGTGGTTTGACAAGTCTTCAAGAGTTGTAAGTGACAACTGACAACCTATCAATAATCTGCGATCACAAACGAAGACCATTTAGCAGAATATGTGTATAGGCCTACACATTTAACTAAGGAATGCAATCACTTCTAGCTTCTTTAATTACGATACCGTGTCTGACTAATCAAATGTAGAATTTCTTTGTAGGCCTTACATATTATAAATCATTTACAAACCACTGCCTAAACTCACGTATTATCGACAATACACCAAATGAGTTACCGATCACAAACAAATTATATAGATTACAAAATTAATAATTGAATATACATTGTGATTGATCACATGACGAGTATTAATTACTGAGTATGAAAATCATACCGATTACTGGTTTTATAACAATCGATTCCATATCAAGAATCTATTACCTTACAAACAATTACTTTTACACCATTTATCATTTTCACACGTTACTTATTACACATAAAATATTATTAATTAAGGTCCTGTTTTTGTTTTTTACACAATTTTTTTACACAATAACGGCGGTTTTGGTTTATTTTCAATACTGTTTTTTTTAATAGTTTGTATTTTTCAGTGTGGAGAGCCACTTTCACTGTTATTTTTATTATTTTTTATAACATTTTGGCAATCCTGCCTTGCTAAATTACTACCAGTGTATTTGTATTGTTTTTTGTATGTTATGTTATGTTATAAGGCAAAATAAATGATATGGTATGATAAACTCTTCTTCTGCATGTACGAGCTAAAGCAGACATGTAATGTAATGCCTAAGTTATGGCCGAATGCATATTTATTAGGGGGGACTGAGCATTTCTGATGGTTTGAGATCAGAAATTGCAAAGACTATAGCACTCAAGATGCCCGAGGATAATACCTTAATACTTAACGAAAGCTTTCCAAAGCATGTTCAGTTGAGTACCGTATTATCTGAAAACACACACACACCACATAACATTATAATTATTTTATATCATATGAGGTGGCACAGTTTGAACGTTGGGTGGGCCCAGTAAACTTGTGAACAGAGTGAGAGCTCCTGGTTGTGGGTCCCAAATCCTAAGGCCCTACCAATTTGCGGTTTCATTTTCTTGTAGACTAATTTTGTGGTTTTGTTTTAGTGTATAATCTCATAAAATGCTTTCCAACAAAAAAATGCTAATATTCGTGGATACGACTTTGACGATACACTGTATCATATCAATTAGAAATCAAGAGCTGTACAAACATTGTTATCAATAACATTAGGAATTTTAAATTCATCATTATGAAAATCATACTGATATACCGATGATCAGTTTCATGACAATTATCGATTCGATACAAAGAATGAATTATTTGAAAAAATTAATTTCACACCATTATCATATTATTGTCTTACTCCATTCATGGACATTTCCACACGGTCAAGTGCAATCAAACAATAAGGGGTGACTTTCCCAGGAAGCATCGTATCGTGCATTCAGGTCTGAAGAGGAAGGGTAGGCGGCTAAGGTCATCTTTAAACTTTCTAATTTACTGTTCATTGACTTTGAAAATTTCGTAAAGGCACTTTTAATTTTTCATTTGTTACTACACCCTTACATTTAACTTCAATACAATATATTTCGCAATTCACCTTTTATTTCTAATGTCTGAAACCAGGGCATTATACTGATCAGTCTTCCTCTCATGGGCCTTATCTGTAGGCC
>NW_022713544.1:0-726 GCF_011630105.1 Anneissia japonica
ACATTACACGATTTACAAACAAATTTCAAAAATCTCTGTTGCACAATTTCTAATTTTTGAGCTTGCCTTTTACATAATTCATTAAACATAATAGTACCATTTTCTAATTGAGGCCTAACCAAAGATGTATATAGACAAATCAACGTTTTAGGATTCCTTAATTTCCAGCAATTACGTTTAACGAGGCCCAACATTCTATTACCTTTACTACTAATGTATTTCATATGGTGATTAAAATTCAATTTATTATCAAGAACAACACCCAGATCTTTGTGAAATTTGACATTATTGAGTGCATGGTTGTTTATACTGTATGGGAATATAATATTATTTTTTTTAATGCTAATGTTTAAAATTTTACATTTTTTTTCACTAATAACCATACCCCAAGTTTCACACCACTTACAGAAAGCATCAAGATCTTTCTGTAACTGATGGGAATCTCTAAGAGTGTTAATTTGTCGAATGAGCTTCAAGTCATCGGCATACATTAAGCATTGTGAGCTTAGATTTAACGAGAGATCGTTTATGAATAGGTTAAAAAGTAGAGGGCCTAAGATGGTTCCTTGTGGAACTCCAGATTTAACGGGGAGCCAGGTGGAAAAAGCTCCAAAGTTACCCGTTGCTCACGCTCACTAAGATAACTGACAAGGAGTTTTAGCAAATTACCAGATATACCAAATTTTGTAAGTTTGTAAATAAGTAATTCGTGATTGACCTTGTCGA
>NW_022713545.1:0-807 GCF_011630105.1 Anneissia japonica
TTGCAAAACCTGAGCGCGGACGTGACGAAGGATGACAACGTCTTCGGATCGTCCACCATCGAGTGTACGTGTTCGACGACGATCACGTTCTTGTGTTCGCTCTCGTTTCCGAACTTGACGTTTCCGATAACAAGGTCGCCCCGGTAGAGCAGGTAAACCGACTTTTTGCCGGCCCGTTTGAGAGACAGGTGCTTCGCGTCGACGTCCGATACTCTGCTGCAGGCGACGACTGAGGATGCGGCGTGCAGCTCGGAGAGTCGACGGTACTCCGGAACCGGACTCAGGCATCTTTTCAGAGCTTTGACGAACTTGTTCCCCAACACGCCCCCGAAACGTTCAAGCGCGGACGGTGCCGAGTCCCGACTTCTCATCGCGTCGATGAACCTGTCGTCCGAGTTGACGTACGCGTTCCAGAACGCCAGCTCTTCGTCGGTCATCGGACCGCGAATACGGACGAGGTGCTCGCACACCTTCAGTAGAGGTTCCTCCGTACACTCCCCGCGAGCGAGATCCTGGTAGTCGAACTGATCGAACGCTTGGGGAGAATTTTCAGCGAGCACGGTCGTCACCGTCATTGCCGCTCCGTACAGATCGGTCTTGGCGGACAGCATCTTCCTATTTCGATCGCCGAGAACGTGACTCGCGTCCCTGTACGGGACGTTCGTCAGTTTCCTGTCCGTGCGGATGCACCCGAAACGAGGACGGACGTCCATCAGGTGCATCGACGTTCCTTGCGGCACGTACTTGACCGACGCCTTCGCTTCCCGTCTTGTCGAGTATCCGGATTCCCAGCTCCTTGGCACCTCT
>NW_022713546.1:0-3795 GCF_011630105.1 Anneissia japonica
GTTTAATTCAAGTCAATTAAGAAATACCTTTTCGTACACATACATGTATATGCATTCATATAGCTACATTGGATGATTTTTATCGTTCTTGTAAGACTCATTTGATATAGTGCTTTATATACTTTTAATAGATTATATATTTTATGTATTATTTATTTTATATCATAATCATTTTATATAATAGCTTCTACCTATCCATGACATATACTGTTAACCATTATTATATGCTTTAATATTGCATTGATTTATTGACTGTATAAATATTTATATATTGATATATAATCTATATTTTTGTTTATTTCCTATATTGTAAGTTTGATAACTTTAATTTTATGTCTTATAATTTTAACTTAGACTTTCCCCTAACGGACTGATTCGTAAGCATCACGTTATACGGACCGATTTGTAAGCACCCGTTTCCATTGTTCTTTTGCGTACCTCGTTGTATACACAAACTTTGTTTGATTTTCCGTATTTGATTGGTAACTTAATAACCATTAGGTAGGACTATATATCTTTTATTTTTTATGTATTCTCACTATAAGCGTCAACTTGTTGATACTAATCTTCAATAAATTGTGGCAATTTAAAACGGAAGAGGTTATTCGCACGGTACCGTGTGAATTAGGAATAAGAACTTAATCGCACGGTATGACAGCCGTTACGTCATGAAACCTTAAATGCTGATTGGCTAGGTCTACCGTGCGAATAAGACACATAAGACCTTATTCGTACGGTACTGTGCGAATTGTCGAAAAAAAAACTCTTATTCGCACGGTAGAATGTTGTAGATAGAAATACTGTATAATAAAAATTCACGGCATACCGTATGAGTTGGGCACAGCACAGACAGTCGATTCGAAAACCCTAACTGAAGTGCAATAGGTCCTAGCTTATCACTGTGTCTGTATTATACCTTTTACTCTTTTTTAGGCTATCCTTGAGAAATTGCCATGAGAAATGCCTTTATGAAGTATGTATCTGGTGGTGGTATTTAGTCCCCTATCATAGGGCCTAGTAGTGATATTGATTTTTGTTCCATTCAAAAATATTAATCGGGGAAACAAAAGAAAATTAATTACTAGCACCAACCATGATGGGAATTGGAACAGAGAAGGATGAGAGGATGCCAAACTGATGCAAAATTACTCGATTTTATGTGCAGTTTTAATAGGGTTTTAATTTTGTGGGCTGCAGTCGTGCTGCACTTTCATGGCTGCTTTTGTGATTGTGGACAACCAGAAGCCAAACAAAGAAGAAAGCTTTTATTGGCGTTTTTTATTGGCCAATCATCATCGTAGAATATAATGACAGTGTCATTACATTCTACGATGCTGATTGGCTTCGTCTACCGCGCGAATAATGTATTATTTACTATTTGCACGATAGACAGTGTTTGTATTATATTTTCTATCTGAAAAGGTATTTCGGTTCAATTATTATCTCGTAAAATATTTAGGTTATTGAAACTTTTGAAACGATACCGTGTTAAATATACAGTAGTTAATTCACGATGTACCGTGCGAATTGGGAATAAGAACTTGCGCACGGTATGACAGCCGTTACGTCATGAAACCTTAAAATGCTGATTGGCTAGGTCCACCGTGCGAATAAGACTCATAAGAGCTTATTCACACGGTCTACCGTGCGAATAACCACGTCCATTTAAGACTATATCTTTGTAGTTCATATCTTAATCCAAGTAATGACCGATAACAGTTGATTACGGTATTTATCGCACGGCAATATTTTATTTGAATTAGGAACACAATAAGTGGATGAACTCCCGATTGTTCAGCAATTGTTCACGTGTGTATAGTTGATACAAATACAATGTAGGCATAACGTGAAAGCTTGCGGAAACAATATTTCTCTATTCGTGTCAAAATAACATTCCTTAGTCCCTTAACGATTCAGGATAAGTTGGCGTCTCTGGAAAGATATACAATGCCCAAAATGGATATATAACAATTGGGGATTTTGCAATACACGCAGCAGCAGACAATCACTAACACTCTTCCACAGATTTATCTGGTTGATCAAGGCATTGTGTGGGCACATAACACTCAATTTCATGTGGTCTGTCCCACAACTCGACTTTGCAAGATGCCACAGCCCATGCTGGTCATTAAATATTTATAAACGCTTCATTTTTGTAAAAGCTTGGTAGATCAATCTGTCTATGAAGTCGACCTGGCAGTGGCGCAGCAATGGAATCCTGGTTTGAATTCACTTGAAAATAAAGTATTATACCGATACAAATTACTAAAATCAACGTACAACCCAATGAAATAATTAATACTGAAAGTGGAAATTGTCTTGAAGAAGATATTTTATCTGGAAAATTTGTCATTATGTCAGTGGTATGAAAGACACTAGTTGTAGTAGAAGTACTACCAGGTCCAAGCGTATTTGTGTCATTCTCAGCGATATTGGCGTCTGATAAATATTCCAAAAGTACAGTCGAACATGTTTGACATTCGATTGCATCTGTGTCAGCAACGGCACAATTCGATGTTGAAAAACAAGAGGTATCGTGCTGCACAAAAGTCGAGGTGATTATCATTCCTTCCATGGTACAATTAATTGTCCACAAATTGCTTTCTTGTTGTGCTGAGCAATTTTGGTCAATTGTAGTGACAGCAAGTTTACACTCGATTGACGAAGTATTATCAATAGCGCAGTAGTAATCTCCATCATCGTCTGCAGAAGTAACATTCATAATTGTTAATGTGCTGTTGGTTCTCATTCTATTAATCCTCACAGTACCTTTATCATAATATGATGTTTCGTTCTTTGACAGTTTATAACTCACTTTGTCCTTTACTCTATACCAGCTTATATTGGTCCATGGTCCTGGAAATGAGCATTCAATATTGGCATGACAACCTGCGTATGCAAAAACTTTTTTAGGCGTTATCTCAGGCCGTATGTCAGAGTATCCCAAGTAAAACAACTGCATGCCTATAAATACTACAGACGATAAAATCCTTACACTAGTCATCTTAGCTGCGTATACTGTAGTCACTTTGTAGCGGGTTTGCAGGTTTTTAGTTTAAAAATGTATTGCAAAATGTATAGACAAGGCCTATCAATTGAAACATCTAATCATTTCCGTACAAGATCTGTGTGGTCGTATTTATTCTGAAGTGCAATCAGGTGTTAAAATAGCGCGACTCTTATTCATTTCGTTCCACATGAACACTAGCAAGAAATTCATACGACGAAAATAATCGACAAAGAAACAGAGTTTTGTCGTCTGTTTACTTTGTATAGAATTACTGATGCCATTAGTTAGCTAGTTAGTACAAATATAACGTCCGGTAGTATGTTGTGTAAGGTCTGCATCTGTCTCTTATACACATCTTATTGAAGTCATTATTTATGGCTCAGTGATTCTAAATGAACATAGGAACAAGTACCGTATCAGTTGTTGGGGGAATTATCGCTAATACATTCTATGATAGTTTGTTCTAGGAGGTATAAAAATATGCATCCTTGTTATGTTCAAACGATTCATATATATAAGTCTACATGAATATCACTTACAATGATAGTGAGGCCTTACAATGATAGTGAGGCTTGCGAAAATACAATTTTTATATTCGTTAAGTGTGCCAAGTATGCATTCTGTCAAATAGACTATTACGTCTATTTATTCTTTGTCCTTCAACCATTCAGAAAAAGTTAGTACAAAGATTGTGCAGATTCTTTAGAAATTTACAATGCTTATTTGACTTATATACAATTGGGACTTCCCCATAAACTTTTGAAAATCACTAACATTTTCATTAT
>NW_022713546.1:4080-7545 GCF_011630105.1 Anneissia japonica
ACATATATATTAAATGTTTTCAATTGCCAATAGCAAAATAAATCACTTTCTATTTGGCTCTCCAACAACATCCTCACTAATGTTTACATAAAATTTATACGAAATATCACCATAAAAATTGTTTATACAATTAAAATTATGATAGGTAGATTCAGTCATAAAATGCATTACAATTTAGATGCTATACAGAGAATTCATAAAAAGTATTATAAAAAGTACGATAAAAAGTTAAAAAGCAACATTTTAAAAATACAGCAAAAAATAAAATTTAGTTAAAGGGCAATATTAAATGATTAAAATAAAACGAAAAAAAAAATACTTAAAGGACCCTTTAGTAAGGGAAGAAAGGATGAAAGGATAATTACAAACTCACTCTTCTTAAGATGGACTCATAGATTCTCCCACCAACGAGGAAGGGCAACGAGGAAAGGCATAATGATACGCTGCTGTATTTGTACGGCAGTGAGTTTGGAGGGGGTTTTTTTGTGGTTAAGATGTCTGTTATGTATTTTAATTTCATTATTTAAGGTCATACTTGTTTACATACGCATTTAGCCAAAATGAAGGTATTTGAATCTGATTTCTTAATAATTAACCCCAGGGTTGACATGCAGACGTCATATGGAATAGAAATATAGTTGTTAGAAGTGTTTGCTTTTAGGAACATAGTTTAGTGATTCTACGTTCTTTTCAAGAGAATAATTATGGCATGTTGGTACTCCTTACTCCAATAAAGGTCTGACCAAAGTCAAATAGGCCTACATCTTAATGATAAGTTGAGGATTTCTACAACTATTTTTTAAACAAAACCCATCATGCGTGAGGCTTTATCCTTACAGTAATCAACATAACCCTAATCAAGTTTATTTGACAAAACAACTCCTAAATATTTCCATGAATATGTTTCACCTAAAACAGATGAATCAATATGGTACTTGTGCATACAATCAGGCAGGTGCTTAGATCTTGTGATTTCATGCCAATAGACTTAGGCCTACTCTTGTTATTCCAGGAAAAATTAATATCTTTCTGAAGTAAGTGCTCATCGCCCAGTGTAACGTTGTCAATGAGTGTGTCATCGGCGTACATTTGTATGCCTGAACCTACTGAGACACAAGGTCAACCATAAAAAGATATTAAGCAACAGAGGTCCCAGCACCGATCCTTGTGCTAGGCCTACCCCTAAAAGAACGGGACATAATGTGGATTTGACTTCCCTAAAGACAACCTGTTGCTTTCTATTTAAAAGAAAAGCAAAATCCAATTAAAGGTTGTTCTGCAAATGCCAAAATTATGAAGCTTATATGTTCCGGAGGAGGGAATGGGGAACACAATCGAATGATTTGCTCCAATCGAGGAATAAAGAGTACATGCATGAGGATGGACAATAATCTTGGAAATGGCACTGCTACATGAACACTCTCTTACAAAAATATGCTGGTTGGGCAAAAATTAAACGCATGTCACGAATGTAAATGGTAAGGCGGTTTGATACAATAGGTTCTAAGAGCTCACCAACTACAAAGCAGACGGATATTGGCCTACTAAGTTACCGGTACATTTTCGATTACCAGATTTATGCATGGATACGACGTTAGCCACCTTGTTGAAACCACAAATATGAAAATGCCCATAAATGTAATAACAACCACAAATGCAACAACACATGAGCGTCCACATACGTAATAATGCCCATAAATGTACTATACAACCAGCGCCTACAAATGTAACAAACAGCGCCCAAAATGTAATAACGATCATCGTCCACAAATGTGATAACCAAACCGTGCATTTTGTGGCATTATGGCACTTTTAGCGTTTAATCTATAAAGCGCGCGAACAGTGGGAGAGACCTTTTCTAAACGTCTGGGAGGGGTTAGAGAGTCATTTGAGGTCAAATGATGATTTTCATAATAAGTCATTATGCATGCTGCAACGTTGGTTTTTATTTAAATGTGGGTTTTTATTAAAATTTTATTTAAAAATGGAGAAAAAATCTCTTAGTCTGAGTGATTTTACCTTTTATATTTAAGTCTATTTCCTATCAAACAGCAAATGAACCAAAATTTGACCAATATAAATAATTCCAGTAATTCAGTTAATTTAATGACACCACTCACATAAATCTAATAACATTTAAAGCTCAAACTTAGGTCACAACTAAAAAGTAATACTTGAATTCGTTTTTTGGCTCAATTTGTTAAATACGAAAAATTTAAAATAGTAATATTGGTTTAAATTCCAGGCATCGTCCAAAATACTGAATATGTTGGAACCTCAGCGCCAACAATGGTGGCATTGACGTGTTCCGGACAATGGTATGGTATGGTACGCCAGGCCGAACATAATTATCTCGAACTCATATCCCTACCTATCGAGTTTACACATCACTACAACTGGTCGAGTTTATTTACACACATTCCTATTGATTGAGTTTATTAACACAAATCGCTTCCTAGTCAAGTTTCAAGCACATCGCTCTACTGGTCGAGAAACGCCCTCAATTTTAAAGCAAACATTTAACATAAGAAAGAAAAAAAAACGAAAAAAGAGGTAATTACCTACTTCCTTTGGCTAGAATGTTTATATAAAATGTAATATATTTGTTTCCACTCGCAGATTCCTATTCTTCACTGTTTAAAATGTATATATGTATATATATACATATAGTTAGGTATATATAAGCATATATATGCCTATATATATATATATATATATATATATATATACATTCATATATATAGATGTTCAGTTATATATCTATGTTAATTTACATATAGGCCTATATATAATATATTATATGTATACCAGCCTGATGAAGGACTATGCTGACAACGTACATATGACAAAGAAATACAAAACGAATATAATAGGCCTAATATAAAATCCGTGTTTATTATAAAATTTGGTACGGTCTTAAAACGAACATCCGATAATAATTGTTTCACACAACACAAATTCCTCGCCATTATGCCCTGGTTTCCGCTGTCGAAGCAACACTATAAACGACACGATCTTTTCTGTAAGACAAAATAAATTGAATACTAGACATTATAACGATAATATTTTGAATATTTGACTTACACAGATTGTATAATACAGTGCTATTAGAAAAAAGATAATTGAAAAAAAAGGTGAGTTTTGAGAACAGTTTTGAACTGCTTCAAGGTTGCAGAACGACGAACTTCAATAGGTAGTTCGTTCCATAAGGATGGTTCAGCGGCGTAGAAAGCACTGTGAGAAGTGGAATTGGCCAGATCTTTGAAACTGATCGGAAGAAGAACGAAGACGACGACGATTAGGCTGATAAATAGAAATAAGGTCTCGGACTCAGATAAATGAGTGATTTAGAGATAAACATCATAGGGCTTTACGATGATAAATCTCTTGGAATGAATAAGGGTAACATTTTGCTAGAATAAATAGGCCATATTATACTTTACACACACACACGCACACCCCCCA
>NW_022713547.1:0-936 GCF_011630105.1 Anneissia japonica
TTTATATACATATTTATATTTTCATATACTATACCTATATGTTGCTTTATGATGTTTTTTGTTGTGCAAGCTCTGATGGCACCTCAGAAATCAGAGTTTTGGTGGCAGGCGCAGACACTCCAATTTCAGAGTAACTACATATAGACTAGAAAAAAAATCTGGAAAAAATGAGTTAGGGGGAGTGGAATGTTAGAAGCAATCCACATAGCCAGATATCCTAATTAATCCCTTCTGGTCACCCTAAGCCCTGTTGACACTTGATTTTACACCTTGTATACAAATGGCGGTCATTTTTCAAAATGGCTGCCAAATTTATCTAAATGTGCATAAAATTGGAACTATATAAGCTACAGATATGATTTTGGTGTCTAAACTCATAATTTGTAGACAGGCAACAAACTAGACATATAAAAACTACTGTCACTCATGCCAGAATGGAACATAATTAAAAAATAGGTGTTTATTTGTTTTAAAATAATCGCAAAATATACTTAAAATGTACATAAAATAAGAACGAGTATATAAGACTAGTATAGTTTTCTATGTAATCCAGATAGAGTTTTGTGCAAAAATATATTTTATTGACTAATTTTATAATTTTTACTGCGCTGAATTAAAAAAAGTTTGGTGCCATTTTTTCCCAACGTCATCGGCCCCATTTTGAATTCCAAGATGGCTGACGCACCGCATAAAACATGGTCATGATTGGTGTCAATGAAAAGGGAATTATACACTGATCATTTATTGTCATTACACCAAACAACATAAGACATATTTAAAGCGATATAGACCAATATATAAAGTCACATGACACAAAGGTAAAAAAATCCAAAAGTTGGTGTGTTTGTTATCATTTGAAAGCTCTGCCAACGATGAGTTATGTTTTCCAGTATATACATATCAGAAATTGTGTAGTTTTTCATATATTGTCCTGTA
>NW_022713548.1:0-1426 GCF_011630105.1 Anneissia japonica
CATTACATCAGTATATCACTGTACTGTATTATAGAGGGTATTTCATAGTCACTACTGCAAAAAAAGGTACAGATAAGATTGTTCGTTTTTGTATTTTCTAATCAAAACCTCATTTGACATTTTACTTCAGTCTCAATTTGTTCTCATTTTGTACTTAAATTTTGTGCAATTTCAGCCTCAGTGTTCTTATAAAATGTGTTCTGATATAAAAAGAAAAGTGTACATTAACATGTTAGAAATTTTTAATGTTTTTCTTTCATTTTTTCATTTACTTTTTAGTAAGTGAGTTTAATCACTATCCTATGTGGCATATCCGCACTGGACAGGGGACTGAAATGTTAGCAAAAAGATAAACGTTAATATATGTATACAGTATGCAGGAACCCTATACGTAGCCACACGACGCGCACCTGTTAACTCAAGTGATGCCTCTAGACGTGGCACCAGCGGGGCCTCCGCCCCCACATCCCCCCACCCCATCAGGACGAAAAAACTACAATTCGTCGGGGAGAATACAAAATTATATATATTTTCTACATATTAGTAGCTATGATATGACAGGCTACGAAAATAATAATACTAATAGGCCTAATAGCAGCAACATCATTGATAACAGCAGCCAATAATAATTATTATTATTTAAGTGATGATGGCTAGGGAGATGGCAACGACGGTCTAAGATGGCAGATAACTCATCGCCAAATGCAAACACGAAGCACTAACTACAAATCCATCGGTTAGTGCATGCGCAAAATTGCTTTTTCATTGAGTTGCGGCGCTTGCGTTGCGAAAAGTTGAATCGATTTAACGTTAAGCAAACAACGCAAAGGCGATCCACAAACACCGCAAAAGTTGAGTAGCGTCGGTGTTGCGTTGCGTTGCCAAGTTTACTTCGTCAGTTCCTACTTGGAAGCCGCAAAACCCTCGCGTTTCGTCAATTTTCGTCGATACGTTGCGTCTGCGTCTTTGCGTTGCGTCCTGTGGAAACAACCAATCTTAAATTTTGCTACGTTTGCATATTGCGCTTTTGCAACTGTTCCCCCATGACATAGAATATAGCCTAAACAAAAAAGAAATTAGATTTTATTTTATTTTATTATTTGCTACCAAATTGTAAGATATACAGAAAATCCCTCCTTTGGGAAACTCCTCTTAAAACGCGGAATAAAAAAATATAATTAAACACTATGAACCCCACCCTATAAGGGGGTGGAGTGCATAGAAGGGGACCAGTAGTTCATAGGAGGGGACACTTCCTAAGTGGAACAATTGTTATTTAGCACATATTCAACTCTTTATTAAGTCTATTAAACATTTGCTTGATGATCACACTCCTTTGTTTTCTTTTTTAAGATATTTGTATGGTAACGAAATAACTGAGCTGCAACAAGGTGTCTTTAATGACTTGGCAAAACTTGAAATTTTG
>NW_022713549.1:0-1682 GCF_011630105.1 Anneissia japonica
CGAACAAAGAAAAAACAAAAGGTGTCTGGATCGGTTCGAATAAAGACAATGTAGCAACCCCTTATAACATTACATGGGTGAAGGAACCAGTCAAGTTCCTTGGAATTTTTGTTGGATATGACAAACAAATATGTAATAAAAAGAACTGGGATGACAAGATTATTGATTTACAAAATATTTTAAAACTATGGGAAAAATGAAATCTGTCATTTTTCTGCAAAGTAACGATAATCAAAACTCTTGCCATTTCTAAAATAGTTTATAACACCAGTATCATAAATGTATAAATGTACCACTTTATGTATATCCAATGGTAGAAGAAATCGTTTATAGATTTCTATGGGGAAAGCAACGTGAGAAAATAAAGAGAAAAATGCTTATTAGGAGAACTGATGAGGGTGGTCTTAACATGATACATTTAAATTCAATAGTAAAATCACTAAAATTGAGCTGGATTAAAAGGTTGTTAAGTCCAGACCCGGGGAAATGGAAATGTATCCCCGAACACTACATGTACCCTATAGAATACACAGTAAATATAAGCCAACCGAATTTCGACGAACATTCGGCTTTAAAAAGTATGCCTGAATTTTATCAAGAAATGTTAAAAGCAGTGGTTAGTTTAAATAATATTATCAAAAAAATGCATCGGAAGTTAGGAATCAGCAGTTATGGGAAAATAGGCATATAACATCGAATGGAAAATCAAAGTACTTTAAAAATTGGTTAAACTCTGGATACAAAACAATGAATGATATTATTGTTAACAATAAAATAATAACTCCAGAGGAACTTATTCCTACACTGTCAAAACAACAGAATGGAATAATTGAATATTTTGGACAAATTCTACAATTCCAACATCACAGAAAAAGTGGGAAGCAGAATTTAATAATGAAGAGATGAATTGGAATAAAATATGGTATGATAAAGTACATTGCATTAAAAATTTCATAAAAGTAGCACAGTTTAATTACAAACTGCTACATCATATTCTAGCTTGCAAAAAAAAAGACTGAAAATGTGGAATATCACTACTACTGACCTATGTGTCATTGTGAAATAGAAAGTGAAAAACATATGATTTTGAAATGTAAAGCAATAAAACCAGCATGGAAGAAATTTAACACTTTGATTATTGAGTGCCTCCCTATGGAGGAATATACGAAACAATGTTTTTCAAGTTGGTTAAGTATTGTCACAGGTACAAACAACAAGCTTGTAGATGAGTTAATTTCTGTATTTATAAATCATCCTAAGTGATAAAAGCAAAAAAACCAGCAAATCAGAAAATTATTTGGAATTTATTTAAGTTTGAAATTAAAAACCTAATAAGTAATAAATATTCTTGTAACTTAAATAAAGCCGAAAAGAAGTGGAAACATGTTAAAGATAAACTATTTATCTATGCATAGAACTTGAACAATGAATGGTCTATTTCTGTATCAAAATAAACAAAACAACTTCCACAACTTCCGAAATTATTATAACTCTATATTATTAACTCTTTGGATACAGAATTGGTATTTCTTTTTCCCCTATTATTCATCAAATTTATATACAATTGTGGAAAATTAGGCCTATGCTGACTATATATTGATATACAGATAAACCAATTTAATTTATATGTGTATTATGACTATTTCTTTTTTTAATGACATCTATATGTATTTTAACAAAAA
>NW_022713550.1:0-894 GCF_011630105.1 Anneissia japonica
GCAAATTTTTATAAAGAAAATAAATGTGTTGTTGATAAATGTTCATACAAAGAAAAACCTTAATATCTGGTAATATTTCTCAACACAGTGTATGGTAGGATGTCATATCAAATAGATAACAACATTCATACAAACAGTATACAGTTCCAATCTGATAGGACTACAGTACTTTCAATTGATTCCTGTTTCTATCCATGGCCTATAATATGGCCTGAATTGCCACCAGATCCTTATCCCTCATGTAGTGACAAGGCTTCATCCTGATTTGCAATAGCAGCCTCAAGTAATTCCAACACTCAATGTTTCACATCTTATTAATTTCTCAATGGTTTTTGCTCTATTAAAAGTACTTAATATATTAGTCTTTTTACAAAAAAATACATGGGAGAACATGACTTTGACCAGGAAGCACTTCTTTAATTCTTGACTTCAACTTTCAGGTGATGCAGAATGAGCATTTGCTTTGGCTGTGGTTCATCAACTTCCATTCACTTGATTCTGTGGTCTGTGAAAATTAATTAAACAAACTAATTCAAAGAGCTTATCAATGCTACTGTGATGGTTTTTATGATCAAATATGTATTTAAATTGTTTCTTTTTAATCAAAGGTTGTTTTCCAAAAAAAAAGAAAAACAAGTAGTATCAGTATAATACAATATTAAATGCAGGTGGTGATGTTTAATTGGACATCAAAGTGTTGATAAATATTATTTGCTTATAAGTCAGTTTTGATACCTATTAATTAATATATTTTTTGTTATGTTGTGTCTAAGGATTCCTATGTAGATAAAGCATACTGTATTGTTAATATAATAATTTTGTTATATTTTTTTCATGAAGACATTAAAATCAAATTAAGCCTGAATTACTTAGCCTAAGCACAGTCTCTGAAGG
>NW_022713551.1:0-1554 GCF_011630105.1 Anneissia japonica
ATTGTTTGCTAAGGTACAGTATGTTATTGTCATATATTTTTAGATATAAATACTATAAAACTACTATATCAATACCTCTTCCTCTTCTTCCCATATAAACACTCGCTGCAGAAAGCAAAATGAATAATTCATGAGATAATTAACATGAAATAATAGCATTGAATAATGAAAGCATCAACAATTAATATTCGTGAACTGTGGAATTCTGCAATTTAGAGTTTGATGGAGCTTGAAGTTATGAAAAGTATATTATTGTGGTTGATTGCATATAACAAAATAGTCACAAATGTGCAACACAAATTTGGCTGGGACAGATTTGCAATTTTGTGTGTAATCTGAACACGAGAAAAGCCATGATACGACCAAAGCTTTAATTATGAAATTGGAACTATATGCAAACAGTAAGAGGTTCAATGGCCTAGTTTGGTTTGGAAGGATACAAAGAATTAGAAATACCAGCATATTTTTAATAACTCTATGTAATTATAAACACAAAAACTGTTACTTTAAAAGCATTTAGATTAGTAGTTTTCTAGTGCCAAGGAGCCATACTGCATGAAATAATTACTATGCACTTGCACTTATGGCTTTAAAATCAATAATTTATCTTATCAATGCAAAACACTAAACTAAATGCTTATAAACTAATATTTGAATCTGTTAATAGTGTTATAGCTTTACATTCATTAAAAGTAACAGTTATATAATTGCCTTGCAGATTTAGAAAATGTTTTGCTGATGAAAAAATTGAAAACAAACTGAACATGAGTGCTAATGGTTAATGAACAATAAAATTTAATTTGAATTATATAAAATAAATACGTACATTTTGAACTAAACATCAAATGGATAATTTAGACAATTAACATTAAAATGAAAATAAAATAGTTTGATTAATGTATGAATTGAGGTATAACATTTTCGAAATATTTTACCACAGAGTTAGGCAAGGTATAATTCAAAGTTTCCTGTAGAAATATGTGTTGTAACAATCCAATATCAGGACTTTTCTTCTTGCTTTTCTTCTAATAAGATTAAGATTATACAATTATGGATATTTTAGGATTATTAGGAACATTTAAAAGCAAGCGGAATGAATATATCAAAAATCAGAAAACACGCAAAAATTAAAACTATGCACAATTAAAAAAAAAAATTTAAAAAAATAGGTCAGTTTGTATTTTCATGCAAAACATCAACTTCTTAAAATTTATTCAGATAAATTGTAACCACTCCTGCCATTAAAACAATGCATGCAACAAATTTTTTTAATCCATGCAATTAATTTGTTAATGCTCATGAAAACAATTTATAACTATTCATCTACACAATTTGTTAGAATTCTTGCAACAATTATGTAAAAATTCTGGCAAAGTAATTTCTGTAAAAAAATGTAATAATTCGCAGGGGGGTGCCGCAACCCACAGCCATATATCAGCGCTCGCCTATGGTTCTGGTGGTGGAACAAGTCTTCTCAAATCTCAAATAAGGACTATAAACTGCAGTCCCAGTGTACACAATTTAGCTCATGTGGACTTTAAAAAACTTTAAAAG
>NW_022713552.1:0-1591 GCF_011630105.1 Anneissia japonica
TTATTCGTCATGGGAGGCGTGTATTTTGACCACTTGATGCCAGGTAAGTTAAAGTCTCCCATCAATAATATTTGACATCCTGGGTTGTCAAGATTAGCAGCTTCAAGTGCGCTATAAAGTTTCGGAGGCATATACACCAATCCGATTATGATTTTTTTTCTTCTAGTGACAGATGCCTCAATAAGCATGCATTCAATACCATCCCGTTTATAATGATGGAGACGTTGTGATTGTATATTTTCATCAATGAGTAGCAAAATTCCTCCTCCTCTACGGCCGTCCGATCTAAACACATTGATACAAAATACTGCATGTTAAATTCATATCTAATAAATAACAAAACAAAAATTATACAAAAGAAATATTAGGGCTTTAAGGCTGGACTATTTAATTCTCTTCTGTTTTGCTTGCAAGCAACAAGCAAAGGGCATATAAAAGGTTTTGTGTGATTGCAGACCACTGCTGCCTATCTCGTTCACCAGGTACTAATTTACCACCACATACCTATGTGTTGATCAATATACTATATATGTGGCAGCAAAAGGACCTTGAGATCATCCTCAGTTTCTGTTTTAACGTCACTTAACTCAACAGAGTTTAATAGATGTCAGTCATTTGCATGTGCCTCTGTCCCCTTTGGAATGACAAGCAACTAACATCAGCACATTAAAGCAACACAGAACATCTTTTAATACTGTATTTTGCTCAATTCCAGATTTTTTATTTCTAATATAAAGTGCACAGAAACTTTTAGCAAAATATGCTAAATCAATATTAAAATTACTCTAATTATCATTAATTATAACTTTTTGTAAAAATATCAAAATGATGATTATATTGTTATTGTCGTTAAAACTAAGTCATCTTGTTTATTGTGACTTAGTAAGTCATTACAGTACTTCTGATGATGTCAATCTTCAATTTTGTACTCAAGCTGTTAAGTTTTTTTTTTAACCTAAATTAGATCAAATTCCTCTCCAAGTAACAAAAATAATTATAAAAGTTGTAATGAAGCCGTGTTAGTCTAAACAATATACACAGATTATAAAAGGCAGCAATCTGAGACTAACTTTGATGTAATTTATTCAACACAAGCCTGGCATTGACTGCCAGCGAAAGCTTGTGTTGAATAAATTACATCAAAGTTAGTCTCAGCGTTCTGCCTTTTATAATCCTGTCTCTTATACACATCTAGTTAATAATCAGCCAATAAATACCAAAAACCGACAACGAACTTTGCTTTGCTTCCAGTACTCACAAGAATTTAGGATGTGAATCTTCATCTCGGATCAACTGATGAAAATAGGCAAAGTAGGGGCATTACTACAAATGTATCAATAGACTAATGTTTACTACTAGATGCAATGTTTAATGCAAGCATCTGAAAAACATGTACACTAGGCTGCACTTTCGCATATACTAATCAACAATTTGTTGAAAAACAAAAATACATATGTATCTGTGGAGTTACCTGATTCTATAGCAAACTGTTGACCACCAGAGGAAAGTTGCCTGATACTGTACTTCTATAAACAAATTTAAATATCTGAGATACAACAGTGGCTAAAGTAATAGGACAATAATTACATTG
>NW_022713553.1:0-986 GCF_011630105.1 Anneissia japonica
TCAACAAACACCTACACGAGTTTGAAGCGTGCCACAACAACCACAATATTTCCACCGAGGGCAACTGGACACCAATCCAATTGTTTTACAGTAATCAACATTTGATACAACTTCATGAAAATCAACAACACACCGAATCTATATCAGCGGAGGAGCTACTTAACCTTAATTTAACATATGTAAATGTATATAGTGTCGGATGCCCCTTAACCCGTGAGCAGCTTGATGAGCTTGAACGTGATTATCCTCATGACAGTGATATGAATGCAAAAGAAATGTATAAATCTGTTGCAGGTAATTGGTGTTTATGAATAAATAGTTGAATTAAATGACTATAAATGTACAAATGTTTTTTTTTTCTTTCTTTGCTTGATTTTATTGTTTTCCATCCCGTTTTATATTGTATGGAAACGTCTATGTATTTTCTTTGTCATTATTTTATTTTTTTTTGGGGGGGGGGGTGGTAGGGATGAAAAATGATTTCAATTTTTGAATGATTTTGTGCTTTATTTATTTATTTATTTACTTATTATTTTTTTACTTTTAATAAACATGCAGTGAATAATGGAAATTCCATTATGAAAAAAGTAATCCAAGCTACAGAATCTATACCGTAGCAATGGTTTGCATGGTTTCAGTTACAAAAAATGTTATCCTCGTCATTTAGACAGAAAAAAAAAAGTTATTTAATTTCCAATGCAAATGATGTGTGTTGTGTAAAATAAATACGAAGTACATTGTTCACCGTGGAGGTATACAATTCATAAAGTTACCAGTATGATATGGAACCTGAAAAAAACAATTAATGGCATTAGACCTAATAAACTTGTCATTTCCTATCTTAAAAATATGAGTTCAGAATTTATTGATAAACGCCTCTCAACCACCGTTTTGTTTTTGTTTATTTTTTATAGGAAGTATACGCTTTTACAGTAATTTAGTTTTTAAAGCACTTTCAAACCGGACTACTGCTAAGTTAAAAATTA
>NW_022713554.1:0-2253 GCF_011630105.1 Anneissia japonica
ACCAATATGTAATATTTTTATATATCAAACAGTATATAATATCCATTTCATCATCATTATCTGTCCGAGCTTGCTCAGGCTTCATTGATCCTGTTGTCGGTAAGTCTTCTGGAGGGAATCTGTAGCCTGCAAGCTGGTCGAATGGAGGTACGTCCGGGGTGACTAACAGTATTTACTCCATGCAAATGAAACCATAATGAAATATCTAGTAAAAAAAACTATCATAAAACCCCTTAAAATAGTAAATCAGGAGAGGATTTAGGGAAGGGCACTGGAAATGAGTGTCCTGCGACTTTTTAATTTATTCTTATTCTACATCTTGTAAGCTTTATAAAGTGATGGGTCATTTACTGAAATCAACTGCCTGTTGCCAAAGCTATGAGTAAAAATATTATGGCTTCCTGTACAAAAGTATACAATACTGTCACATTCTTTGCTATTTACTCAGTTAACAATTTAGTGACAATATGCTAGTTTTGGGATGGTATGCCTTTATATGTATTCACATTCAAAAGACAAACCTTCTCATGTCCCCATTCAGTGAAGCTTGCAGAGGTAGCAGTGCATTCCAATAGCACCAGGGCTTGCACCCGCTCAGGATGAGCAATCTAAAACGAAAAACATCAAAAAGATAACAAAGAGTGTAAAGCAACGACAACTGCACGAGAATGGAGCGGCTGAAAAATAGCAGCCTGAAGCCCTGTGCAGACTATCAAATTTTATTGGACGAAAACAAGTGACATGCCTAAATATGGTCATGATGATATCACATCATGACCATATATAGGCACATCATGACTATATATGGGCATACAACAGTTTTTTTTACTCTCATCAATTGAATTCATTATCATGACACCATATGTGGCAAAGACAAGCCAAACCAGTCACTCGTCGCAAATCGTGTTTCAGAGAAATTGGCCAAAACATGCTGGAATGTCAAATTTAAAAAAATCTATTTTATTGCACTAAACAAACCTTTATATATCTACACATCATTCTATGCTGTTATTTTCCCCATTTTCAATGTTAAAACAACACTTTTTAAGGATTTAAAGATAGTTTCTGCATGAGAAATTACTGAAATCATAAACTTTGACAGCTAATTTCTCATATATTGTTTTTTAAACAGCTGTGTGGTTAAATGCTTGTAACTTCATAAGGAAATGTCCGATTTGAATGATTTTTTTTACCATTTTATAGCTCCTATTTCACTCTCTAACATTGTATTAATAACTCAAAATCGATTTTTGCGACGAGTGACTGGTTTAGCTTGTCTTTGCCACATATCATGACCATATATAGGCACAACTTGACTATATATGGGCATACAACAGTTTTTTCTATTCTTATCCATTGAATTCATAATCATCATTATTGATACAACTATTTTTGATAATTCAATGCTTTCATTTCATTAAGTGCATTAGATATTATTAATGTTATGCTAATTAATGTACAATATAAAATAAGCATTACAACTGGAAAATGTGATTTTATTATTTTGTCAGATTTTGATGGCTGGCAATAAGAAAATCAACAATACAGTGGAGGAGAACTAATGAATATTATTATTCTTTTATAGGATTTACAGTATCCGGAAAACTTCTCAAAGTTCTCTTTCCCCTTTTGTCATTATACACAGAATCAATCATACACAACATGCAACCTCCTCCCAGCCTTGGGGAGTATTCCTAGTTATGCATGTAATCAGCACTACTAATTTCATTGCAAATCATTCTCCTCCTACTAGGGACCCATTTATACTCCTGGGTGATGGGTGAAGAAAGGCAAATTCAGATTTGTCTTGCCCAAGGATACAAGCATGGTCTCAAACCCACGACCTTCCGATTGAAAGTCGAATGCCTTACACACTGTGCCACACCCTTCTACCAAACTTAAGAACACTATGACTAGAATATGAATAATGATAGAATTAAAACTGCATTTTTTTAAAGAATCCACAATAAGAATGTGATAATCGTTAAGATTCAGTACAACACTAGACTACAGGTCGTCCCTCCCAATTGGTGGCCTTAGGATTCTGTCTCTAATACATTGGGTTGGCTTTGTATTAAAAGATTGAAGATCGTCATTTGGTTCTTTAAAGAAATTGTCTTGAATTAGAAGGGGTCTCAGAATTAGAGGGTCTCATATTGAAGGGGGGGGGGGTACATGGTAATGAGCAAGCGACAGAAACTCTGGTTTGTGGATGAAAGCAAAACTCACAGCAAATCTTAGTAGAACGTTAGA
>NW_022713555.1:0-730 GCF_011630105.1 Anneissia japonica
AGTGCCAAAAATCAACATATGTATTGCAAATACAGTAAATATGGAAAAATGGTACGTTTGACAGCTTTTGACATATTGGAATAAAACATTAGTATAATGTAACAACATACGGATAGGCTTATATAATATATATATATATATATATATATATATATATACATATATATATTCATTATATATATACACACACATATTCATTTTATATATAAATATTCTGACATGCTAATCAATTTATCACTGAAATCATATTAAACAAAAATTATGAAATAATGTAAATATAACGACAAAAATATATCTTAAAAAACAGGGGAAAAACACAACAGAAGAGGAAATCGCACATAAAAAGGCAGCCTTAGACATCATGCACCTCTAAGCACAGACCCAAACATACTTGGTTATTTTTTAAAATAACATACTGTACCACCACAATAGCACCAACACCTCACCACCAAAGGGAGAATATTGCCTGGGATTTGATTCCCAGCAATCCATCAGCCCAAACATTTGGAAGAAATACAAAAAAAGCTAAAGGAAGACACACATACAGTTTGGTGACAATAAAGCTACGATCACGATGGATCCTAACCGAAATTCGGAGCGGTTTCCGGTGCGATGACGAAACCGTTACTCTTTTACTTACTGATTCGATTTTCTGATCGGTTCGGTATGCTTTCCGATCCGATAATTCGGATTCGGTGTAAATATATACTTCGAAACTTGCAGCCCTCTC
>NW_022713556.1:0-621 GCF_011630105.1 Anneissia japonica
CCCTGCATGTAACTGTCGCCAAAAGAGCGAATGCCCACTATCCGGTAAATGCCTCACCGAAGGGATTGTTTATCAAGCTACAGTAACAAGAGTCGACAACAAGAATGAAGAAACTTACATCGGTCTTACGGAAAATAAATTTAAAACTAGATATAGAAACCATACCAACTCATTCCGTAATGCTAAATGCAGAAATAGTACTAAACTAAGTAAATACATTTGGTCATTGAAAGACACTAAGACGCAATATACCATAAAATGGAAAATTATAAAACAATGTAGACCGTATTCTAATGCTATAAAACGATGCAATCTATGCCTACATGAAAAGTTTCTAATTATTTGTCATCCTGAGTTAAGTTCTCTCAACTGCAGACATGAATTAATATCCACTTGTAGGCACAGGAGGAAATTCCTGCTAAGAAACCAATGATTACTAATCCATAGATAAACAATAGACCCTTTTAATCACCGCTAATCTGCTTCTCAATTAATGATATGCTTAAGTTTTCCTTGTAATAACATCAGTTGTACATATCCGCCTGATGGGTGTGGTTGGCTCTGCCAACCATACGAACATAAATAAGTGGAAATAAATAATATTAAGTAGCCAAGTCTGAC
>NW_022713557.1:0-794 GCF_011630105.1 Anneissia japonica
ATAAAACCTTGAAATAATTAACAGTTTCAGTAGCACTAAAATAATGATCTTTTAAATGTTGTCCTTTACTGTGCATAATCATTTTTTATTTAATAATTAACAGTTTCAGTAGCACTAAAATAATGATCTTTTAAATGTTGTCCTTTACTGTGCATAATCATTTTTTATTTAAAATAGAATTATTTAATCAATCAGTAACTTGTGTTTTTAAAATAAAATTAATGATTTTCTTTAAAAAGATGCTACAGTACCCAAGGCGAGACTTTTTTTATACCTTGTTTGACGAACTCGCTGACTATTGTACATTTTATTGTACTGTATATATGTATTCCTACTAAAAAATGTCTAATACTAATTTAACAGCATCTTTTTTTAACGCATGTAATGTTACTATTTTTTAAAAGTTGCTTTGTAAGTTACAGTATTGTAACAATTTATTGCCAATATTATTATTATTATTATTATTGTCATTTCATAAAACAAATGAAATGACAAATAAACAAATTAAGGTTCCAGTAAAATAAGGTATAACTGTAGTTTCTGATTACATAACTAAATAAACAAACCAAAACTCTGTATTTATTCCATAAAATAGTTGATTATTCCCAAATAAACAAGAGATAAATAACACCTGAACTTTTAGACTTGTTGTTTATATGGCATTTAAAAACAAAAGGCTTCTATTTATTGGCTAAAGCATAGATTCTCAACCAATAAAAAATCTTTTTTAAAAAAATTGACCAATTGAATTGTACTTAGTTGTCACTTACACAATCACAGTGTATTAGATTACA
>NW_022713558.1:0-4003 GCF_011630105.1 Anneissia japonica
TTATCTATTGACAGAAATAATGGATTTTTTATAGTTAATTATACACCTTTCACTTGGTAACTATACGTCCTTCACAAGGAACAGTAAGTTACATAAGTTAACTAAATAAATATTCCACATTATTTAAGTTAAGTAAACAAATGTTTTAATTTCCTTTAACAAAAGTGTGATTCAGAGCTTGAATCAACGATCATCTTCAACAATAAATTATATTCCCAAACTTTAGAATTCTCAACTACATTCTAACCCAAAAAGTATCACAGCAGAATGAGATGGCCTGATTCTAAAGTGAACTTGGAGGTATAAACATTTATTCCTCCATGTTATAGATATGAATTTCAATGATTAAATAAATGCATTTAGTCAAAGGTATCCAAGAAAGTTTTAGGAAAGGTATGGCTTCACGGGAAAGGTATTTTTTACAGTTGTAAGGAAATCATTGAGAATAGATATAGGGAAGCATATTAGGAAAAATATCAGGAAAGTTATCAAAAAATCTAATGGGATTAGTTTGAAACTGTCTCAGGAAGGAAATCAAGGACATATTAGGAAGGTTTTGAAAAAGGATAGGAAAATTTAATAACTTCCAATTGCATGAAGAAGGCTATGTATTTATACATATAAAATTCAGAGTTGTAGCTGTAGAAAACTAAAGGTGGGTGATAGACATTTTAAGCGTGGGTGCGTGATAACATCGGTAAATAATAACAGCCTGGTTCTCACAAGAGCCCTAGAACGCCCGATCGGTTAGCGCTAACCGTTAGCGGTATCCGGATACGCCAACGGTTAGCAAGCGCTATCGGTTAGCAAGTTGAGGGTGTTTCTATCATCAACTAATCACACGTACGCGTTTACAATTTCCAGTTTCTTATTGGCCAGTGATTCGATCATCATATTGTTGGTATCCAGATCGGGATTTTCTCACATGGACGCACGGCAGCTAACGGTTAGCAGGATCCGGATCCTGCTAACCGTTAGCTGCCGTGTGAGAACATAGCCAATATGAGTGGATGTTAAGAATGGAAAAGTGGGTTAATAAGGGTGGGAAATGAAATTTTTTTAAAATAAAATGGGTGGAAGACCATGAAATTAGCTTTAGACTGGGTGGAAAAATTCAACTTCACCTTTACCCACCATAACTACATTCCTGAAAATTGAGAGGTTAGAATACTTGCAGTGGTGTAACCAATAATTCTAAAATCCAGGATCTTCCTACTGTGGGGGAAACCCCCACATTAGTACTCCTTAAAAGACATCACTCATATTGGCTAAAAATTCTGATGAATATCTTGGGGGCAATGGCTTTATAGCCATTGAGAGCTCATAACTATTATACTATGGAGTCCTTGCCTTTTTCCAAGAAAAAGTAAGCTATCATTTACCTAATAACATTAATACCAGCTTTCATATTTTAAAAAAAAATTCTAAATTCTTGGTTACTATGGGTAATAAATGTTCTATCCATGAATGTTTCCATGACAAGCTGTCATTATCATTACTTAAAATGAACTTAGATTAAGTTGGAACCTTAGGCATGCCTCATGTGACCAGGGCCAACACACCTATGGTGTCTTATAAATGAATTTAATTGTTTGAGATTAGCCAAACTGTGCTTAACCCATTTTTACCCACCTCTGGCACATCCCCCTGACAAAACTCTCCAGCACACATCAAATCGCAGTCAACTATGCTATTTTAATGCCACAAAGTTCAGATGGAAATTAATAACCTATACTGATCACACACATGCATCTAGGCCAGACTTTTTTTATATCTTGTTTTGCGAACTCATTTTTCTTAAAAGATCGTAAAAAGAGGGTGGAAAAAGAAAAAAAAATTAATTTTGTTGGCATATTTAACAAATATTTTTGCCAAAATCATCCAGATGAAGAAGAAAATAAAAATAAAATTTTATTGGTGAATGTAAACAGTGGAGTAATGGGATGGTTAAATGCTTTTAATTTTTCGGAGATTTCAAGTCAGCAGCTGGCTTAATAAAAATAAAGACTAGAAATTGCAAATTGCAAGTGAAGTGCTGCGAAGTACAACTGCATAAAATGTTCTTCAAACAAAATTATTTATGCGAGTCAAGTGAAAATAATGAATAATAAAAATATAACAAATAATATGAGACACGACCCATTGTCTATTTTGTTAAATTTCGGGTGTTTTATACCAAATATTATTTTGACACATATAGTTGTAACACTAGTACACTTTGTAAAACACAGATGTGTCTGTAAAATTATGATAATCTTCAGTATTAAAAAGAATATATGCGGAAACCCCCCACCCACACAACAATTATCTAGTTTTTAGTCTTACTTTATCGACTTTTTGTTGTATGCATTCATTAACATGTTGCTTCTATACCTGTCTCTTATACACATCTAGATGTGTATAAGAGACAGCATAAAAACAGCATCACTACCCAAGGCATAATGGTTTTAACAGTTAAAAGATTTTGATAAAGATTTTTGAAGCTCAATTAATTCAGACACAGAAGTGATTGTTGACTGTAATTTTATTTTAAAATATCACACATCAGCAATTTAGAAGTTGTCATGGTAATATTAATGAGTGAGCTAGACTGGCGCTTTCAACAGCTCAGTACTGATTTGGGAAGAAAACATTTATCAAAATACAAACAGAAAAATACTCGTATAGGTCTCCCTCTATAATTAAGAAACATCTTTCTGTGGCCCACCATAGGAACATCTATCTTTTACCTTCACAATAATATATTGTTAAGTTAAAGACCAAAATAGCTAATGATCTTGAAAGCCAGGCTTCTGATGGGAAAAATGTTTTGATATGTTGTAGGACTGATTTTCCTGTGACACAAAAAGGGTGTTTGACGAAGCATATTGTAAACAGTCCCTTTTCCACCTAGTTTTTAAATAATCAAAAATCTGTATCTCATTACCCGCTGTCTCTTATACACATCTAGATGTGTATAAGAGACAGACACGAGGGTGATAAACTAATAATTTTTGTTATTTATTCTAACATCCAACATTTTTTACCTGTAAAATAAAAACACTTTTACAGCTCTACTGCTAGTTCTCCAGAATCCAGGCTGAGAAATAATGCAGGATATTTTGCAAGAGGACAGAAGTAGGACATGGAAAACAGCTCTAGAGACCCAGGTGTTAAATCACAAAATCAACAAACACTTAGGTACATGCTATGGAGGCCTCCTAGTAGTAGCTTAAACTAGAACACTCATAATACGGACTAAGAATGAGCTAAAGTGGTGTTTTAAGAGTGCACTTTTAAGAGTGCACTTTGTGACCTCTTCCTATGTTGTTTGTTGTTTCACACTATACTACAGATTACATCACTTAAAGTAGAAAATAATTGTTACTTTTAACATCACTTGATTACGAATTAAACAATTCTAAACAAATAAGTCGCAAACAATAAGTGTTTACTGGCGATGCAAGTCTCGGAAACATAGGCCTAGAGCATGGTTGTTTGAAAAAATATAAACCACTAAAAATGCCATTTTGCCCTTGAAGCCTGGGAAATACACATTATTCAGCAGTTTTGTTTTTTCAAGAGCCTTTGACAGATTTTATTTAAGTTCTAATTTATACCATGACTGCATGATCCATTTAAACTATACTTTTAAAATAAATTTATTTTACTTATTTATTTCAATAAATAATGTACGACTGTACCTAGTGGGGGTAAGGTGGGAGAAATTTTTCCCTCATTTCATCCAAAGCAACATGAGGTTATAGTGACAGCTTTTAGTCGTCTAAAAGAACGTTGTTTCCACCCACAAAAATAAAAAATAAAACCTCTTTCCTCAACTCTGACTGGAGGCTCCTGGTTTGGGCCTCGCTGTCCGGCATATTGGACCACAATAACACCTACTCTTCGTCGCCTGCACTGGTTACCTGTTAAGCAACGCATCTCATTTAAATTGTTGCTTTTCACATATAAATCATTAAATAATAAATCACCCTCATACATATCCAACCTGATTAAACTTCGC
>NW_022713558.1:4019-10138 GCF_011630105.1 Anneissia japonica
TAGAGCTTTAAGATCTACATCTAGTTCATCTACATTATTCATCCCTTCATGTCGTACAAGAACGTATGGTGAAAGAGCATTTTCCGTTGCTGCTCCCAAGGTGTGGAATAGCTTGCCTATTTTTGTTTGTGAGTCTCCTTCTGTTGAGATATTTAAAAATCGTCTCAAGGCTCATCTCTTTAGTTTATTTTAATTTGCAAATTTCTAGCGCATAGAGACCTATGTATTTTGCGCTTTACAAATCCAAATTATTATTATTATTATTACTGACTATACTGTTCCACAATTCAAAGGTGTTATTGAATAAGCACATAAAAACAGCATCACTACCCAAGGCATAATGGTTTTAACAGTTAAAAGATTTTGATAAAGATTTTTGAAGCTCAATTAATTCAGACACAGAAGTGATTGTTGACTGTAATTTTATTTTAAAATATCACACATCAGCAATTTAGAAGTTGTCATGGTAATATTAATGAGTGAGCTAGACTGGCGCTTTCAACAGCTCAGTACTGATTTGGGAAGAAAACATTTATCAAAATACAAACAGAAAAATACTCGTATAGGTCTCCCTCTATAATTAAGAAACATCTTTCTGTGGCCCACCATAGGAACATCTATCTTTTACCTTCACAATAATATATTGTTAAGTTAAAGACCAAAATAGCTAATGATCTTGAAAGCCAGGCTTCTGATGGGAAAAATGTTTTGATATGTTGTAGGACTGATTTTCCTGTGACACAAAAAGGGTGTTTGACGAAGCATATTGTAAACAGTCCCTTTTCCACCTAGTTTTTAAATAATCAAAAATCTGTATCTCATTACCCGTTACCGATTTTTTTTGTGTCAAACACACTTTTTGTACAACATATGTAGTGTTGTACATGAATGCCATCATGTAGTCCACATCATGCAATGCCATCATGTATCCACATCATGCAATAATGTCATTATGTAGTCGACATCATACAATAATGATTGGCAACATAGTGTGTTTCCTAATGTTCCTCAGATATTTATCTGATTATGTTTAAAACCTTCAAAATGTAGTTTTATCTTTCTGAAGTTATTTTAAATTGGCTACATTCACTCACTCAGAAACTACCCTGGGATTTTTTCCCAAGAGAAAGCATGGCATGATTATCTGATAAACTAGGGGGAGGTATTATCCTAGTATATATATATATATATATATATTTTTTTTTTTCTTTTTTGTTTAAATATTATTTCAGTGCTATCTAACGATGAGTAGCCTGACAGTCACAGGATGCAATAAACTTGTGCTCTATAAAATAAGTCTGAAACTGTCAAAAGTAAGATTTAGGAAATTAATAGTTATGTGTGTCACAGGAATTGAACCAAGAACCCTATCATTTTAAGGAAAGCATGTTACAGATCCGTCGCAATTATAACTGAAATGTTAAGGACATTATTCATTTCATTTATGTTTTCTTTCCTGTAGGAAAACAGAAAGATACAACTAACCTTTTCCCCTTGAATAAACAATTAACTTAATAAATTGAATGGTGAATTAATTAGTTTAAAACCCATTGACCGCAAAATTTTTTGAAATGATCTTGAATTTTTTTTCAGTGTCAGAAATATGGTTAAATATCATTTTTTCTGAAGGAATAATACAATAATGATTGATACCAATTGAAAGATAATAAAAAAATGCTTCTAAATAACTTATTATTTAGTATTGTGAAATTATGAAAAAAAATTTAAAAATACATTATTTCCTATTATTGTTTTATTTTATAAATATTTTTTGATGAATAATTTTAAAAATAAATTATTGAATCCTGAGTCAGTAGTCAGAATACAAACACATCTCCACATCAGCACAAATTATTCCTTTACAAAATAAATTTAAATTTGAATTTGGAAGATAAAAATAATATAAAATTTTACATCATAGGGAGCCTAGGCTGAATCCCCTAGGCGCCTCGCCGCGTTCAGTCACCCATTCCCTTGATCAAGGCGATCATGTTACAAAAACAACGATCAAATTACAAATTGCTAATTACCCAAAACTTGGAAATTTATTATAAATGAAAGAAGAAATATTTTCTATAAATGTTTTCCCACATATTTTTGTAACTTACATGCACACTAAACCGCACAGTTTTAAATAATTATTGTTAATTAATTGCATAATTAATTACGATCGTCCCTGGTGACCTCGGCCCGCTCAGCCCGCATTAATGCGGGCCTTGGGGTCAATCAGTTAATTAGAAATCAGTGATAGATCCAGAATTTTCAACACAGGGAGCATGTTTGCAGTTTTTAAAATAATCATATTTTGCAAATTCATGAAATTTTCAACTTTTGTTAAATTTCGGGTGTTTTATACCAAATATTATTTTGACACATATAGTTGTAACACTAGTACACTTTGTAAAACACAGATGTGTCTGTAAAATTATGATAATCTTCAGTATTAAAAAGAATATATGCGGAAACCCCCCACCCACACAACAATTATCTAGTTTTTAGTCTTACTTTATCGACTTTTTGTTGTATGCATTCATTAACATGTTGCTTCTATACACATGCATACTAATATTAACCACTTAAATACTATATCATTATTGTGTTATGTAGAAATTGCAATTGGTATGGAAAAAAAATTAACTTTTGAATATAAACCTGCCAAACATCACTAGATTTAATTTTTTATATTTTAGGTGCTGTTAAAATGATTCAATAGGCCTAAATTAGTAATGTAGTTTATGTCATTTTGTGACATTTTGCTACCTTTGTTTTTAGACATTTGGCTGCCAGTTTTCTATCATCACTTAGCAAATACGGTTGGCTTACTAATAGCTTCCCCATTTTTTTTTTGTTTTTCTAGTACAAGGGGAAAGCAAAGGCAACCCAATGCCACATACTTAACAGAAATTCATCAACTCCTGTTTGTTGTCACTGCCTCAAGAAAAACAAACGTCTGTATCCTAAAGCAACCCACTGTTGTTTTGATATCAAAATAGGCTTTATTTCAAGTCTGTCCAACACGTATACACAATTACCAGTATTATTTCATAATATAGTTAATTTAAATTAACTCTATGTTTGTTAGTACTATTACTAGTATTACAAGAGTTGACAAAAACGTTGGAAGCTATGCCTAGTTTAGTAGTAGTAGTAGTACAGCAGTTGTTAAGGGTATTGATTGCTTCGAATGTTTACTGTGATGGTGAGGTCAACAGTCTATCTGTGACAGGGGTTCTCAACTAGGCCTAGGCTAAACCTATATCACAGTAGGGGAAAAAATGGTTCATTGAATAAACACTGAATAAATTTTACACAACCTTGGCATTACCTTACAGACGCGTGTGAATGCTTTTTATCTCGGTAGGAATAACTCGGGAGATCGCTCGGTTACAATTTGTTACTTTTTGTTAAATTTAATTTCACGTGTGAATCGGGTATAAGAGATAAACCAATGTAAATATGGGCACACTAAAAGAAGATTGAGGGATGGACCAATGTGAAAATGGACAAACTCAAGATTGAGATGATCCAATGAAAATGACACTTAATTCTAGAAGGAGAATAGAAGATAGGGCTATGTTGAACAATCCGGAACCAGTTTCATACAAAATATGTGACTCCCATGATTTTAATCGTTTGTATTCGATTAATACCACTTTAACCCGACTACAATAATGCCAAACGGAACCATATGGCATAATCAAGGATACTACTGTGGAGTAATGTAGACCCAGCAGGAAAACAGGGGTCTATGGTACTTAAAACAACCCTCTATTGTTAATGAATTTTTACTAGAAACCAGGCTAGGTCTCCACTACAAACTAAAGTGGTGCAAAGGCCCAAATATATAATATTAATGTAATAAAGTTTAAAGATGTATTTCCCCATGAAAATAAAAAAATCAGAAAAAAGAAATTAACTTGCTAATTAGTAACATACACATTATCAAATTAAACATAGTAATTAGCATATTTAAACAATATTTACCCATAATTTTACAGTAAGAATGATAGATACATCAAGTTAACTGAAAATTTAGCAAGTTAACTTCATTTTTCAAAATTGTTTTTGTCATATTTAGGGGACAATACTTATTTACCAGATTCTAGTTTATAATGAAATGTAAGTGATATAATGAACCAACACGAACCATATTTTGCATAATGTTTAACTTGAAATATAACCCTTTCTTGGAATGAATATTTCTTCCTCAACCTTAAACAACCTGACAAATATTCAAAATATTATAATATATAGAAAGTTCTGAAAATCATGAATTTCTGATGTTTCCAATTTTAATGTATTTTAATGTTTAATCTTTTGATGTTGTTGTTGTGTTAATACTTGGTTTTATTTAAAATTTGTAATTACGAATAATGAACCATAGTTCCCCGGTATATTCCCACCCACCATCCCCATAAATGTGAAATTGGCCCGATTTGGGGAGGGGGAGTGGGGATGGGATTATACCTGGGGATTCCCGAGGGCATGGAGAGAACAAAAATGACGATCGTTTGCGAGGTGGCAGATGCAATTGAACAAATGACCTAAGATTCAATGGCTTATCCAAAGCAATATTCCGGTGAACACCTTAATTATAGTTAGTAGGCCTAGACGCCTAGCTAGAGAGGCCATGTCTTGGTCTTTGCCTAAAGTTTCTTTCTTGATGTCGTAGGTTATTTTTTGCCCAGAAACAACCAATCCAACCAATCACACATCGCATGTCAAGGCCGCCCACATATAATGCATGATGTAACAAGTTATTTTTAGCAGCAAAAGTCTTTTGGAGCATGTGGGTTTTCACGCTGTGGGTCTTTTTAGGGATGGTCCGCGGTATTCTCTATTTTTATCCGCAGTTAGTGAGTTATTTTAGCGACAGAAAACAACAAGAATGGGCTTTGTATTTTACGACGACCAATGTCTAGTCTATAATCAATTGGAAGAGTTTCAAGTCAGCCGAATTCAGAGCCAAATCCTTTATATTTTGTGAGCATTTTTTAAATTTACCAACCTAGACCTACGTCTACTTGCCTAAATTGTACCCTGGGCCCGGGGAACTAGGTTATTCATGTTTCTAAAATTTACCTGTAATTTGTATTAAGATACAAAATACAATAGTTTCATCATGGTTTAAAATGTTCACTTGATTTATACATTATTATTTGAGAGCAAACAGGCTGAGGTCACGTCAGATAGCCATTTATATAGCCCCTAGCCCCCAGAATTTGGTTCCTCACTTCGATCAGAACACTTGTCCCCCCACCCACATATCACAGACCAACACTTCCCCCTCCCCCACAGAAATATTCCAGCTACGCCACTGTGATCATTAAATTAAAATATCACTCAATTTCAGGAAAACATTTTTGCGCTGTTATAGCAACATTTTTGCCTTTTTTTTCTAAATTAAATTGTTTGATACACCATTTCTTTTATATTTTTTTTTTACTTTTTTTATATTTGAATGAGTCACACATGTATCATTAGATAACTTTCTTTATAACAAAATAAATTTATTTGACCTGTGACAATTAGACTCTCTTCCAAACTGGTGTTACATGTCAGCTGAAAATCTAACAGTAAAATTAAGAGGAATAAAAAAAAGTTTATAAAATAAGTTATAAGAACAAATATAACATCATTTTGATAGTTTTTATTATTTTTCATTTAGCCATGTTGCACTGTTCCAGAAATGAATTTTAATTTCATTTTACACAGCATTTTAGATTCATCTAAAAAATTTTCATTTTTTCTCCGTTGATTGTAAATCAATGGTCTTCATCATAGTAATTATGGTCTGGGTTATTCATTTCCCCTTAGGTCACCTTGCCACATATTCCAGTCCATTTCTCGCTGATTCAATTCATTTTTACTCCTTCACTAGTAATTTTTCCCCCTTGAAATAACCTACATCACCCTGAGTCATGTTCAAAATTCTCCAGAGGGAATAAGAAACAGGATAACAGTAGGAGATGGGGGTTCTTGCTATCACTTATTTCACATATAGACTAGTTGTTAACTTTATTCACACTCAAACCATGTTCCTTGATGTACAAGCATATGTGTACAGGCATATCAAAAGCAGGCACTTGTCGGCAAAGGGGATCAGCTGAAAAAGGCTG
>NW_022713559.1:0-1223 GCF_011630105.1 Anneissia japonica
GCTACATGAATAATTTATTGATGGAAGTGCAATAGTCTTCCATAAAATATTTCCATAATAAACACAATTAAAGTTATCTAGATTAGCTATAATACCTTTAATATAAGCAATAAGACGATTGCCCTTTTGAATTACATGCTGATATTGAGTATGCTCACTTAGGTTTGAAGAAATATAAACGCCTAAATATTTGTAGCTGTTTACCTCACTTAAAAACTTGTTGCCTAATTTCCATTCTTTATTATTATTAATTCTTTTCCCAACGACCATAATATCGGATTTTTCATGATAAAAACTTCCATTCCTTGGCAAATCTACTTGCAATTTCTAACATTTTTTTTCATTTCATTTTCACTATTAGCTAATAAAACTACATCTTCGGCCCAAAAGAGCCCTCCCATCCAAATACCATTCATAGTCACACCTAAGTTGCTTAAACGAAGAAGTTTAACAAATTCATTAATAAATATTGAAAATAAAATGGGAGAAAGCACGCATCCTTGTTTAACGCCTTTATGAATTGGAAATTCCTTAGTCATATTTTCCCCAATTTTTTGACTTTAGATTTAATGTTGTCATATAGTGAACTAATGATTCTCCAAATTTGTCCCCTTATGCCTGCATCCCAGGCTGATTTAAGGAGACCATCACGCCACACACTGTCAAATGCTTTTCAGAAGTCCAGGAAGGCTAGATACGTAGTTTTATTTTCAAAGGAACGGCAAGATAAAATACTTTTCAATGTAAAGATGTGGTCTTCACATCGGTAATAAGATCTAAATCCTCCCTGGAATTCCGAAAGAAAATTACCTTTTTCAACAAAACATGAAATGTACATAGAAATTATTCTGTTAAAGATTTTTGACACACATGACGTTAATGAAATTCCTCTATAATTATTTAAATCGCTACGATCCCCATTTTTAAAAATTGGCACAATTATGCCAGTATTCCACTCAGTTGGGATCTTTTCTAATTGCATGATTTAGTTAAATAAAGAAACAAGTGACACTTGCATAGCATCACCACCATTTTTCAGAAGTTCATTGGTTAATCCATCTACTCCAGGAGCTTTATTATTTTTAGCAATTGAAAGAGCTTCTGCGACTATTTCATTATCAATATTAATGTTAAAAAGTAAATTTTCATCATCTTCAATATTTACATCTATTTTGCTTGAGCGCATCTCATTAACTGCCCTCCGTGTCAAAAAGGTAAAACAA
>NW_022713560.1:0-2374 GCF_011630105.1 Anneissia japonica
ATTTAAGTCTGAGAGTGTAATTTCCGGCAATCTAGAGGTGCCCTAATCATAAATTTTCTTACCTCAGCCCCAACCATGGTGGGGCTGAGGTCGGTCGTTCCTCAATCTGTATAAGACTCTCCTTGGGTCACCTCTCTATTGCTGGATCCACCACTGTTGAGATTTTTTTAAAATATAATTACTGTTAGGCTTACTAATGTTATTTATGATGATATTTCACTTTATCATCTCAAAACAGCCCTAAAAACTTTCAGAGCATGTTACTTTCCAGAGGGCTTCGCAACTGGACCCCCACCCCAACCCACTGGGTCCTACGTACCTCGCATAACGCCCCTCCCCTCCTTTCAAAATCCTGGCTACGTCCCTGTTGCATGGCAAAGTAATAACATAAATGTTGACGTTTCGATTGAGTTTCTTCAATCGTCTTCAGGAGAATAATATCTGCAGAAGTTCCAAACAGGGAAATACTTATATATGTGATAACACAACCATCTTCACAGCAATTTATCTTGAGTCTGGAGCATATTCCATCAAAATTGATGCTCTAGCCCTTAAGCTTGGCTTCCTTAAATTCGCTACACTGCTGTCGGAATCGCTATCAGTGTTTTCAGCGCAATCGATGTACTACGTATCGTAGCAGTCCCCAAAGCAATCGGGAAGGTTCCAGGGAAGGTTCCAGGATATGATTGACTATATCACCGAAAACTGTCGCCGATAGCGTGTAGCGATTGCATAGAAACCAAGCTTACTCTCAAAGTCTAAACATAAATTATGTTGTATTGTTTGAAATAAACATACTATAATATGTAGGCCTTCATTATTAGATGTTTAAGCATTTTTCAACTGTAATAATCGTCATTGTTTCTGTGTGTTATTGTTAAAATGAAAAACTATTAAAGGATGTAGATATTAATAAATGAATTATTAAATACCGAAATACTAAACAGGGTAGTGATTACGGAAATAGCGGGTGGGCGGGCGAACGGATGGACGAACGGACTACCAAACAGATGGACGGAGAGATTGACAAATGAACCGACGCGGAAGATATGGATGGATAGATGGATGGTGAACTGATTTATTACAAAATTGATTGGTTGATTAATTGATTGAATGATTGACTGACTAATAATGTGTTAACTTTACCGACTTCTCAGCAATACCTCTGAATATGTGTATACCATCAGGACCAGAAGACTTGTTGCAGTTTGCCCAATTTGAGACCAAAAGTGGGACATGAATATGTGAGTTGGTTTTTGGAAATATCATCACTCAAAACACCATGGAATCAACAAAATGCTCGCCGTTGCTAATACACATGGAAAAATATCCATCACTAAAAATTCAATTTAAACATTTAAAAAAGCCAAACAAACTTCAAATAAAACACGACGTTATTGAATAAAATTGACACAGTTTACATACAAATTGTTAAGGCTAGCCTTGATTTTTAAAAAAAATTAAAAGACACCTATGCTTGATAAGTAAATAACATAATTGTTCCTTCCTTTACTTGTGCAGTGTTTCTATCCTCATTACTTTATTTAAAATATCAGAGCTATAGCATATGCAACGCTTCTTCTATAAGCCCTTTGAAGGCTCCGTACATTGCTGTCCCAATTATTATGAAGAAACTACAGTGGCTGCAATGACCTGTCAAGAAACCTTGCCGCCTGTTAAAGAAAACACAATACAATAATGCAACACTTCTTGATTTTATGATTTAAGTACATATAAAAAAGTAGAAAGTATGTTGTAAAATCACAACCAAAAAGCGCAGGAATAAAAAGTTTAGAAAGATAGTCTATATGCAGACGTGGGAAATTACGAGTGTTACCACTTTCCATGGTCACCAATTGCTGAATGACGTAGTCCTCAAATGTCAGTTGCCACCGAATGATAAAGTCGCAACAAAATACTATAAGCGCCGAACGAAAGGCTGCTCTATAGGTGTACAATAATTAATAATTTTACTATTTTGAGGGAACAAAATTATTTTGTAGGAACGAAATAATTATTTTGGGGGAACAAAATATTATTTCAAAAACGAAATATATTTCGAAGGGACGAAATATTATTTTGTTCTCTCGAAATGATTTTGTTACCTCGAAATGATTTTGAGGAAACGAAATATTATTTTGAGAACGAAATGATTTTATTTCCTTGAAATAATATTATTTCGTCCATTTGAAATAATTTAATATTTTTCTAACCCGTCCCTTTATGCGCTCCTGAGAAATTTACTGAGACACTCATAGATATATCACATTGCACTGTACAAAAAAAAAAAATCAAACATTTGAAATATTCTTTAGAGTGTTTTTCACACTTTTATTTCCACAAAACAATTATCGCTGATTAAAGTTTACTTTTT
>NW_022713561.1:0-975 GCF_011630105.1 Anneissia japonica
ATGGATTAACGTACGCCCGGCGTTAGATACGCCTGGCGTATCTCACAGGTCTGAACGTAGCCTTTGTTTATTCCATATTAAGTAGAACGTTTAGGATGTGCATCTTATTACGCGCCTTTGTTCTTTACCGCTGATTCGATGTTCTGTTTTCGTTTCGTGTGTGAATATTGCTTTACTTTGTATTTTTTGTCAGTTGTCCTCACACTGAGGAAAAACACAGGAGTGTTTAAAATATTTGTGAATTAATAAATTATATTGCTTCTAATATGTTTACAACTCATAGCTGTTTTATATTGCTGTCTTTCTATATTTTTTACTTACCAGTCGAGTTCGCCTAAGTCGAATCTAATGGGACTGGCATAAAAAGGTCGAGTTATACAGATTTCGACATGCACATTTTAGAAAAAAAAATATTAACATAGAACAATACTATGTGTACTCAATGCCCACAAAATCGAATCTCTCGCAAAACCGAACATTTTCTTAAGTCCCAAACTCATTCCTATTCTCCTTTTAATAAAATACTTTTCGAAAACATGAACTCCCTATTCCAAATCTCGGACGATTTGTCCAATTCAGGACGGTAACACTCCTCGAAAAACCAGACGATAGTTTAATCGAATGTAGGTAAGAATGGCCCCAGAAAAAATGGCCCCAGAAAAAATGGCCCCGGTAAAAATGGCCCCATACGACAGCTAGGTAAAAATGGCCCCAATGAAAAATTCGGTAATAGAAATGACACTGTATATTTTTTTTTTAATCTTCAAATATTTAACTGTATATTTAGTTATGTAATCAGAAACTACAGTTACACCTTATTTTACGAGAACCTTAATTTTTTTATTTGTTATTTCATTTGTTTTATGAAATGACAATAATAATAATAATAATAATAATAATAATAATAATCATAATAATAATAATAATAATAATATTGGCAATAAATTGTTACAATACTGTAACTTACAAAGCAAC
>NW_022713562.1:0-2923 GCF_011630105.1 Anneissia japonica
AAAGGTTCCAAAAGTGGTCCTGGGGGCGAATCCCACAAAAATGTTGACAATTCAGGGGTTTCAAAGGCTTATTTAATCGATTTTAGAGTCTACTAATATGTAAAAAAATACACATAATTTTTTTTCGCCCCGACGAATTGTGCTGTTTTTCCACGACAGGGCTCTCCCCGACGGGGAAAGACATGATATCTCAAAACTCATATTAAAACTCAAAACCAACTGGAATACAACAACCTAAAAGTGAAGTTATAAAGACATATTAACATATCATTGATAAACTACAGTAGTAGTTAGGAGCTGTTTTAAATCCTGAGAAAAAAAATATCAGGACTTGAACATAGGACTTCAGTATTTAAAAGCGAGGACATTGACTACAGCTTTTTTTAAACAATGGTCATACCTTCTCTGAAAATACCTTCTCGCAAATAAGATAGAACTTGTTCATAATCTCAAACAAGAATTCCTTTGACACCCCAACATCCTTCCACAAACGATCTGCTAATCGTTCCTCCAAGATTCCTTCTTCTTTCAACCTCCACCATGACTTTATATAGACTGCATGCTAACAATAAATCAAAATGTAAAAACATATATTTGATTTGCAGTGACTAGTAATGATTGCCAAATTAAACTAAATTTACCAAATGCACACAGTGTACAATTAGAAGCACCAAAATACAACCTTTTCATTTCATTTTTGAGCATACACATAGTTACCAACCATCTCGCATTGTGCAGGATGGTCCCGCATTTCAAAGTGATTTTGGATGAAACATGCATTTTGCAGAAACACATCGTGATCATAATGTATTTAAAATTGGAAGAAATTGGTCATGCAGTAACTTGAGTCATTAAACAGTATTTTCATGAATACAATTCTTCACCGACAAGTTATTAAAAATTGATCAGTATGCCAATACAAATGATAACAACAAATCAAATAACAATCAAATAATAATTACATAAAGAAACCACAAAAAAATGAAAATGTGAAAGTAAATGCAGAAACTGATGCGGAAAATCAATGGGAAAAAAAGAAAAGATTTGAGGTGGGATTTAAAAAGTTGACAGTCAGAAATTGATCTAGAGCAGTCGGGAGAGTTCCAAAGTTTCGCAGCAAGAAAATAAAATGACTAGTTGGCCGGTTTTGACATGCTTGAAACGAGGAAGAACAAGATAAGGAGCAGCAGATTGACAGGTAGTGCAGGTGGAGTGAGTAAAGGTGATGTTAGAGACAAGATAGTCAGGGGCAAAACCGTAAATGCAATTGTGGACAATAAGTATGATTTTATAGGAAGATCCGTATAGAATGGGTAACCAGTGAAGAACTTTAAGGATTGGAGTGATGTGAGAATGGACTTTGGTACGAGTAAACATACAAGCAGTAGAGTAGAGTACTGTAGTTTTTTAATGGGTCGGATGTGTGAGACAGGCAGGCCATGAAGTAGAGAATTGCAAAAGTCCAGTCTGGAAGTTACAAGGAAGTATTTTATAAACTTTAGTGACGACCCACATTCGGTTGTGAATTTCAGGGTCTTTGAAGTTGCTAAAAGATCCTACACCTCTAATAACTAGAATAATGGATCTAAATGACTAGCAGCAAACCAGCTGCAGCTAGGTTAAACGCAAACTTACCGTGATATGCATGAACAGTTATAGCTACAAATGCACGTTGGGTCAGCTCATATAGTGCGCAATGGTTATGGTCTCCATATCACCCTCTCTATTACCATTGCAGCTATGTTCGAGTCTTCCAAATGTTGAGTTAGTTTTTGTTTTATTTTTTCCACTTTTGGCATTAGCAGAAATAGCCATTGTTTTTGTTCTAATTTATTTTTCACCTTCTATCCCGTCTTCTCCCATATTTTTTCTGACCGTCACTTTCAGTGCTGAACCTTCTTCAAACATCATCAAGGATGTGCATATCAAAATATGATGTGATTCTACATATTCTGAATGTTACTAGCAGTCATTGTTCGAGTTTCCCTGACGCTGAGTTGGTTTTCAAGTGTTTTAACTTCATAATTCTCCACTTAATTTTCGGTGTGTTATTTTGCGCTAGACTTCTTAAATGAGACTTTTTTTGTAATTTCAGCATCACTTTTTATTATGGCAATGAGAAAAAGCCCTAAGTTCTGTTTTACAAACAGACATAGTAAGTCTAGTTATTAATGTTATAAAAAACTTTTAATCTATAATAACACACTTTTGTATAAAAGGATTTCTTTTTAAGACTACTTTAATATAAAATTAGTTAAACTTACTTGCTCTTCACAATTTATGTGTGTTATGATAGTTCTAAACAAGTCAACCAGCCATTGTGGATCTAGAATGATATTTTCTTTCAAAAGTTTTCCGTCAGGATCTTCCTCTCTCCCAAAATAAACAACCTCTCCGATATCTTGAAAGAAGTTCAAAACAATGTGGATACTTCCCTTGATTTTGCATTCCTCAGCCAAAGCCTTCACCTTAAAAAATATTGTTATATTTATTATATATATACAGTAGATATTTCATAGCTTAACAATTATCAACATAATTCATTCATTTCATCTTTATGTTTTAATTTTATATCCATATAGAAAGAAAAAACATTCAATTAATAATTTAGGGGGAAATACTGTATATATATATATATATATATTTCATTTGTGTTCCACGTGTGTTCCGACCGAATAATAGAAAATAATGAAACAACTTCAGTAGTAGACTTTAAGAACACTGATTTATTATAAACTCGGATATTTCTGCCACTCCTGTGGCCTTCATCAGCGAGAATGAGGAAAACATCATGAATCAATATAATATAGGCTGTCTTATCAAAAAAGAATAAAGGTGACAGAGAGTAAATGAGTAATACTTATAAAACTGTACAATGATTGGTCTATTTATCTATGCATACTGAGTATCTACAATAATAAAG